>NW_010393847.1:31395-33205 GCF_000710305.1 Buceros rhinoceros silvestris
GAGATCCCGCTGGGGCAAGACACTGCAGCCAGCGGGCTTGTGGTATCTGGCCTTTGTATCTTCTGGAGAAACGGGTTTCACCCTGGGACCCGGCAGGACGCTGGTTATTGTCCACCAGCGTGGGGGTCTTCAAGTGCTTGTAAGCTCTTGGGTAGTCCATTCAATCTGGTTGGGTTGGCTTGTAACGTCACCCTCTTTGGAGCTGTGTGGCTGAAACCCATGTTGTACCCAAATGTTGACAGTTCTTAAAAGGAACTTTGCATTCCAGAGTTAACGGCGTGTTCACGCATATTGTCTGCCCCTTTCTGCCGCCGCTCCGTACGGAATGGATTTTTCTGTTCGTTTCAGAGAGACATGCCTGGCTTCCGGAAGAAGATGGCGTGGGAAATACTCCATCAGCAGCTGCTCTGAGGCGTGCCTGTTGGGGCTGTTTTGGCTGCCCACTTTTGTGGTGGTGGTTGTTGTTTTGTTCTTCGGGGAGGTCCGTATTTATAGAAGAGAGGAATTAATTTATTTTTATTAAAATGACTATGTACAGAGCAGTGTGTCATGGTTTCTCCTTACGTGACGTACTTAATCGTCCTCTCATCCCCGAAGGCTCCAAAGGTTTTGGCTCTTTGTGAACAGTAGGACCCAGTGGCGGCTGAACGCTCTCCCGTGGCTGAACGCTCTCCCACTGCTTTCCCATCGGGACGGCATTTTCCCGCCCTCTGGCCAGTCGGATGAACTGCTCTGCCCCCAGGTCAGTGGCACTGGCCTGCAGTGCCACAGCCATTACCTCCTGAGCAGACGGAGGCCACCCAAACAGGCTGACAACTGTGCTAGTAGGAATGCAGCTCAGCATTCAGAAAGCACAAAGCCTCTGGAGCGAGGTCCTGTGGAGACTTGGAGCGCCCCTGGAAATGCACCGTGGTGCCCCAGGAGAGCCAGAAGCGAAGCCATTTGTCCACGGTCACACAGGGCATCAGCAGCAGCATCTCCTGCATTGCAGGGCACGTGCCCCAAGTCTGCTGCCCTGTCAGGAGCACGCTGTGCTCACAGCTCACTCTCTCCCTGGCTGGCTCTTACTTTCAGGCTCTTACAACCAGCCCTGCCAGCTCCTGAGCGAAGACCCCTCTGAGACAGATGTACCCCTCCTGTCCCCAGCAGACCTGATGCTGAGCCCAAACCACAAAGTTCTGCCAGTGACACCAGGCTGGGAGCCAGGTATTGATCTGCTCAAGCTCAAGCTCAGCAAAGAACCTGGGGGAGCTGGTCGACAGTTGGCTGAGCGTGAGCCAGCAGTGCGCCCAGGTGGCCAACAGCACCCTGGCCTGTATCAGCACTAGTGTGGCCAGCAGGAGCAGGGCAGCGATTGTCCCCCTGTACTGGGCACTGGTGAGGCCACACCTTGAGCACTGTGCCCAGTGTTGAGCTCCTCGCTCCCAGAAGGACATCGAGGCGCTGCAGCATGTCCAGAGAAGGTCAACGGAGCTGGTGAAGGGTCTGGAGCACAAGTCCTGTGAGGCGCGGCTGAGGGACCCGGGGTTGTTTAGCCTGGAGGAAGCTCAGGGGAGACCTGCTCGCTGTCTCCAGCTAGCTGAGAGGAGGTTGTAGCGAGGTGGCAGTTGGTCTCTTCTCCCACGTAACAAGCAGCAGGATGAGAGGAATTGCCCTCAGGTTGCGTTAGGGGAGGTTTGAGTTGGCTGTTAGGAAAAACGTCTTCACTGAAATCGCTGTGAAGCGCTGGCGCGGGCTGCCCCGGGCGGCGGTGGAGTCCCCATCCCCGCAGGGATTTGAGGCCCGCAGGTGTGGTGCCGACGGACAGGAC
>NW_010393848.1:0-1150 GCF_000710305.1 Buceros rhinoceros silvestris
ATAGCAGGTGGTTTAGAGGGCCCCGGGGTAAAATAAAAACAAACCCTGTGAAAAGGGATAATGGTAACAGCTTTAGTCACCAGGAAGTAGCGGAAAATAATTTGGGACAGGGCTACAGGTTTTGAAAGAAAATTCCAGTCCTGGTGGAAAATGATAAATTTTACTTACGATTCCACCACGAATGTAGTTACGACTTTTGTGTTCACCATCCGTAACGCTTCTGTGCATGTATTGCACCCTGTTTTGACATTGGGAATTATTCACAAGGAGACTATTCTGTATCCGTTAGAACATAGGACGTGGGCTCGAAAGGTGGGGGACAAATGGCAAACGGGAGGTTTGGAGCCCTGCATAGTAACAGACCAGCAGGGATTCATCTGTGAAAGTAATACTATCAATACACAGGATATATGTTTAGATACTGATCAGAAGGTTTGCCATTTTGAAGTTCGTCCAAACATTGATTCTAAAACTTTAGTAATATATGTTGGAAGGGGATGTGCCTGTCTAAGAACCATCTGCGAGTATATATTAGTCGATAATATCACAGTGAACACAAGCAATTATTCAAACTTTTGTGTATGCAACTTCACCCAGATTACTGGATGTGATTTTAATTATTTGGCACCAGTTACCTCATATCAACTCCTAAAAGCTAACTTTACAGTATATTCTGAATTGGTCCCTACATCACTGGGAATGAACCTAACCCGAACAAAAGAGTTATTAGAACACCAGGATCTTATACAGATATTGGAAGAGGCAAAGAGTGATGGGCAAAGGACTTTGGTAACAGTCCACCACGATATTAACGGAATAGCAGGAGTCTTGCAGAAAATAAAGAAAGACGGAAAGCATAGCTGGTGGGAAACCTTGTTTGGGTGGTCACCCACAGCTACCAGCCTTTTAAATCAGATGTTTCACCCTATTGTAATTATTCTGGCTTTGTCTTTGTTAAGTGTTATGTTGTCTGTTGTACTTTACATTATAAATTGGAGGATGATAAAACGGTTGGAGGGGATGATACAATATCGAAACGTAAGACAACAAATGGAATTGGGAAGGATCTGGGAGAATATGGGAAACTGATGTACATAGTAAAAGAATTTACTAATGGGTAAGAAAAGGGGGGAATGATACAGGGACTGTG
>NW_010393849.1:5000-6696 GCF_000710305.1 Buceros rhinoceros silvestris
GATGGTCTTAAAGGTCTCTTCCAACCAGACGATTCTATGATTTTAAATCAGCGAAACTGGGAAGGTTTCGGGAGAGCAGGATGGCTGGTGGGGCTTGGCCGTGCGCCGCAGGGAGCCAGCCAGCTCTGCCATCCACACTGGCACACAGTGAGGCTGCTCGCACTTGTTGCCAGTATCCGAAAAACGAGCAGTGGGGCCAGCCGGCATCAAAAGCACTCCATTTCCTCCTCCACTTATTTAATCATTAAAGACAAATAAGAACCAGCTCATACATAAAGAACAAAAAAGAAAAACAAAATACTTAAGAACTGGCAGCCAGGCTCAGCAATAAGTCATGGCATCAGCCCCCAAAATACCCCTGGTTATATGAATAGAATCCTTCCTGGGAATCTCCAGGATAAATACCTTACGTTGAATCGCAGCATGCCATGCTGGAAGAGAAAGAGTATTGTGTGCTGTGACACAAGAAAAATGACATTAAAAAATAATTGAACAAAAGAATCACTGTACAGATAGCTTATCTAAGAGCATTTGTGCCACAGCCTTCATCCATCCCGGCTGGACAACCGCTGCCTGTGGACGGAAACTTGGCAAGCCTTGGCAGCCGTAATGGCAAAGGGTCTTTGCTATGGCTGTAATAATAGTGAGCACAGATCCCGGTTTGACCTATCAAATTTTTGACTCCAACTGGGTCTTGCGGGATTTCTTTTCTTTTCTTTGTTTTTTTTTTTAATTTTGGGGTAAGACTCCAATCACCAGACTGATTCTGAAGAATGTAAAAACGCAGCAACCAGGATGTTCAGCTTCTCTGCTTCAGTAGGTTGATTGAAGATCTCATCCAGGTATCTCTACGACTTTGCAGCACGTAGCAGTGGTGCTTGGTGGGGAGGAGCCCTCCAAAACTGTTCCTTACACCTCTGGCCGAGTGGCCCCTGCCCAACCATGTGCTGTGCCTGCCCACCACCATGCCAGTGATGCCACCATGGGGCATCCCTAGAGATTTAAGTGCAAATATATAAAAAAAGCCCCAGCCGCCAAGTGAGCCCTCAACCAAATTGAATGCCCAGGCAATGCAGAATAAAATATTAGGGGAAGTCAGTGAATTTAGGGAATGCTAGTGAGCGCAGGAAGCTTCGTCCGTGGTGGAGGTCGCAGTGGTCCCCAGCGTGCTGTCCCATGGCAGCGGTGGAGAATTGTTATCAGGCCAATAGGATGTGTCAGAAAAGAAAAAAAAAAAAAAGAGAAAAAATCTTTTAAAACCTGCTCAACATGTACAGCTGCTGAAACATCTGTGCCGAACATGATGACACACCCACGGCAGCGGTGGAAAATTGTTATCAGGCCAATAGGATGGGTCAGAAAAGAAAAAAAAAAAAAAAGAGAAAAAATCTTTTAAAACCTGCTCAACATGTACAGCTGCTGAAACATCTGTGCCGAACATGATGACACAAGCTGTAATCACGGCGGTTGGGGAGGGGAGGCAATAAGGAGAGGTTAAGGAAGGGGCTGAGCACAGTCCCCAAGCAGAGGGTCCCACGCGGGGCTCTGCCTCCAGGAGCCTCTGGGCTGCAGCCAAGGGTGGTGGTGGTAGGGGGTGTCCCCAGCTTTTGGGGGCATCTGCTCCAGGGCAAAACCCCACAAATCCCACTTGGCTTTGCCTCTGCGCAGCCAAAACTGCTGTGGGGTAAAAAGAGGC
>NW_010393849.1:6858-9455 GCF_000710305.1 Buceros rhinoceros silvestris
CCTTCCCCCCCGCGCGCTGTCTCGCCCACCTTATCGTGTTTAATTCAGGGTGGTTAAGGCCATTGAGGGTTTGGAGGGTGAGAGCTTTGTCCAGAAAATATGTCAGATTTTTAATTTTTTTCCCTCCATTTTAAAATGAAAGGAAAAAAAATCCTAAGAGGGAGAAGACCCTAAAAACTCTTTACAGTGTGGCTCGACAGGTGGCTTTTGCAAAGCCTTGCTGCACAGGTAAGGATTTCTCAATCTGTTGATGTGGGCAGAAAAATTTGATTCTCTGTCCTGAAGTGAGCTCAGGGGAAAAAAAAAAAAAAAGAAAAAAAAAATCTGTTCTATCTGTGTGTGGAGGAAAGGAAAGGGGGAATAGACTAGATTATATATTATGCTTTTTATATAAAGGAAATATAATCATACCGGGGGGAAAAGGGAGGAGGAATATATATGGCATATAAATGAGCAGTAAAAACCCTTCTGTAATGTGAAACTTTGGTAAAGATTACTAAATCCTGGGAAATGAGGAAAAACCCTCGCTCCCGCCTCTTCCCCTGCATTGTGTTGAAAAAAACATATAAGAACCTAAATAGAATAGAACAGAAATCTCCCTTAATCAAAACAACATTATGCCAAAACCCCTTTCGAGGGAAGTGAAACATACGCAGCAGCACAGCCCTGCTTAAAAATAGAACAGCCTTTGCCTCGCGAGCAGCGAAAATACATAACAACATACTTCTGCCCTCGGAGCTTTGAAGGATGCCTGTCATACGCCTCGGCTGATTTTACGCCCCTTCCCTTTTTTCAAAGGGGAACAATGCCATCTTCCCGAAAGGAAATAGGCAATAAAAACTCCGGCAGGATTTCCTATTCATAATTTTTCCCATTCATATCCTAATGGGTGAAGAGGAAAAAAAAATACCTCACCAGCTTTAACAACTTAAACGGCACTTATTAAATAGATATTTTTACATGCCTGGTTTTTCCGAACCGTGGTATATAGTTTCACAGTTCAATTAGGTCCTTTTGGGGTTTTTTTCCCCGCTTTTCCAGATATCCTTCTCAGAGGTGGCTGAATTCTGCATGCCATGATATAAAGCATCTGACAACAAAATATCAAACACGTCTAAAACACCCCATTGAGTTTTTATCTGTGCCATTACATTTTTAATTAATAGAAATGCTTTTTTTTTTCTTCTTTTTTTTTCTTTTTTTTGGAGAAGGGGGAGGTTGTTGTTTTACAAATGTTGCGTTTTACTGCCGGTATGATCTCACTGCTTTACAGTATCGATAAATGAAGGCACACCTGCACTATAAAACCTGCTGTATATGAAGCAGGCCATTCATGTTTTTATAGCCCATTTTTCACCCATTGTTCCTGGGTCATGTCATAGGTGTGCTGTAATGCGCGGCGGAGGTGGGCGGCCAGGAGATCGCTTTAACAAAATGGTCTAATTTTGCCAACTTTAGTGCCAGAATCTGGACTGAAAAATGCAGAACTAATATCCCAATGGACAAGCTGCATGATGTCACTTCCCTGGAAATGTCCAAGACAAACATCTATTTCCAGATCACTTGCACTTACAACATGAATTCTACCTCCTTTCTTACCCCCAAATTACTACTCCGGTGTTTTCTAGCAATTTTTATATTAACTTGGTTAATGCCTGAACTTTCATGACTCTTTGTAAGACTCACAGGTTTTATTATGTTGGTTCATAAAATATGACAAGGTTCATTCCAAATCTAACGATGTTTTTGGAGTCTGCAGACCTACGAGCTCTCTTTTTAAAAGGCTTTTGAAAAACGGCACAACACAGATCCTCTGAAATGCACCGGCTGAAGTTTACGCGCCCGCACAAAAGGATTTGCTGCAGGATCTCCTTATGTCGCTCAATTAGGAAATAAAAACAACCCCGCTGCCTCTCACAGAGGATTTTGGAGTGATTTTTGCTTTCCCTTTCTTTCCCAGGAAGCCGGAGGGCTGGCGGCAGCGGCGCAGGCAGCCACTCCATCGCCCAGCCTTGCTCACGCACCTTCCCCCTGATTTGCAGCATCCTCTCTTGCGAAGTCTTCTCCCTCTGGAGAGGCGGGGTGGGAGGATGCTGCGTGCGGGATGAAGGCCGCTCACTCCTGGAATCCGAGGCCCGGATCCTGCACACGGCCCCTGGGCTCAGCTCAGCTCCTCTGCTTTCCGCGAGGCGTGAAGTTTTCCCGCTGCGAAGCGCTTGCCGGATTGGGGGCTTAAGAGGGAATATTAATATTTTCCTCACAGCCAACCTTCCCGGGGCTGGAATGCAGAAGATTGCCTCTGCCTAGCTTAATTCCTCAATACCTTTTATTAAATCCACCCCCCCTCGCCCCCCGTTACACACATTCACCCCACACGCCAACACGCCGGCAGTTGTTTTTCATAACGTGCCTTTAAAGTGACAACTTTATGGCAGAGCCCAGAAACTTTTATTAGGATAACAGATAGAGCAGCGAAGGTAACGCCGCAGAACTTGGAGGTACGGCAGCGAAGTTGCCTGGGGGGGGCTGGGGGGGGGGGCCAGGGGAGCGTCCCACCCCCGGGTGCTGGGGGGGGCTGATGCCCCGGGGGGGGCCGC
>NW_010393849.1:10014-10269 GCF_000710305.1 Buceros rhinoceros silvestris
ATTGTCGGGTTGTACAAGCTTTTGAGACCTGCAAGGCCTCCTCGTCAATTATTAAATGTGACCAAAGATGACATCCCTAACTGCTGTACATGCCTTCAGAGCAGAAGGCATTGTGGAGACGCAGCTTTCAGGCACAGAGGATGACATTCTATTTTGTTTGGATTCCTTTTCTCGGAAAAGCACCTTTTCCTGCAGAAAATGACTTTCTTATAAAATGTTAAAAGCCTTTTTTTTTTTTTTTTTCCTTCGATGTGG
>NW_010393849.1:12992-13345 GCF_000710305.1 Buceros rhinoceros silvestris
CCCTGAAAGGGCATATGCTGAAAGTGCAGTAAGTGACAAATGGCAAAGGAAGCAAAAGGCCGATGTATTAAGTATTGCTGGCAAACCCTCTTATACCATTAACAGACGGGATTCCGGGTTTAGGGGGAGAATCGGAGGTGTTTACCCTCTGTAAGTGGGATTAAGACGAGATTAATATTAAAAGGAGCTCCCTACTTCGGCATTATCAGGCAAAAATATTTCCTCCGCCTGCCCTTCCCCTCTCACCGTCCCCGCGTTAACTCCGGGTTTGGTGGCGGTGTAGATAATGGCCATTCCTCCTCTTTCACACATCAGTCAAAGTCTTCTTCTAAAACCCCGACTCTGTGTCAGGT
>NW_010393850.1:0-337 GCF_000710305.1 Buceros rhinoceros silvestris
TGCCATCACAGCAATGAGAGCAGGTGGGAAATCACATTCAGTTTCTGCCCAGTTCCTGGCTGGGGTGGGGAAAGTTCCCTTTGCCACCATTCCAGCAGTTGGTTTAACCCTTAGCGTGCTGACAAGAGCCCTTGAGTTTGGTTGGGTTCTGTTGGTGCGGTGAATCCTCATGACCGGTGGCTGTGAGTGTGACCAGAGATGAGGCCGACAGCCCCAGTGCTTTCAGACTTCCATTTTCAGGTGTCTCCTTCTGCTGAGTGTGTAACGCTGCCTCAGCCTGAGAAGGACTAACAGCCCCATGCACGTGTTTGCAGCCACCCCTGCCGCAGCGGTGCCT
>NW_010393850.1:600-864 GCF_000710305.1 Buceros rhinoceros silvestris
GTGAGCGTTGTTTGGTGCGAGAGAAAGCTTTTGAGGCAGCAGCAGGAGCTGCTGGCTCCTTAAGGTTCCCACCTCCACGAGGTCAAGCAAAATGATGTTTTCAGCAATTAAAGATGACAGCGAGTGGTGGCAGCAGGTCCCTCCCGTGCCGCCTGGTCTGGAGCGAGCACAGCCCAGAGCGGCAGGTCAGGTTTGGTCTTGTCCTTGGGACGTGGCTCTCGTGTGAAGCCGAGATGTGCTTGTGCCTTCTGTCCCTTTTAAACC
>NW_010393851.1:0-1569 GCF_000710305.1 Buceros rhinoceros silvestris
TATTATTTAATATATAATATATTCATTATATATTGAATAAGATATTAGAATCGGAATGACTGTCTTGCCTCCTTTTAGTTGACTAAAGAGAAATTAATTCACCTTCTTGTGTATTTCCTCTTCTATTCCCTCTCCTGTTGGATCACATATTAGAGGTATCACAGCAAGTACCCGAAGAACCAGAGCAAGTAGCAAGGATTGTTTTAATGGTTTAATGTATTTATTTTCATCTTTAGTTCTGTGCATGCGTTGATCAGCTCCTGCGGTCCATCCCAAGCTGAACTAATGTGTGATTCAATATTAATTTATCATTTTATTTCCTTGTTGTATTACTCTTTTACACCTTAGCTGAGACTTTGTTAGCATGAATAGTGCTACAGAAATAAAATTAAATGTACAGAATTCTTCAACTTTGTATTTCTCCAAGCTCTCCATAGCTTGTGTTCAAAATTTCAGCACAATTGACAACATGCAGCTGCACTGAAACAGTCGTGGACATTACAGAGAGCTATGTAGAGGGATGTGAGAGTTTTGGAATGCTGTAAAAGGTGAATATTCAATCACTGTCATGCAGGCCATATCTCACTGCTCTCATGACACATTCTGAGTATATCTGCATGTGGTATTTAATATTCTGCCATAAACCAGCTCGTTATTAACTGGGTTTTGATGCTGAAATTCTAAGTGAAAGAAAACCTGAGGGTTACTAGCTCTGTAGCTCTAGTCCCACATCATTTTCGTCTCCTCAAAACTAACAGGTAAAAGTTGTTATTTTGCAGTGTAATCTTGGTGAATATTCAGCTGTGCTCTGCAGCGGAGTATCAAATATACATTTCCCATGCAGAAAGAAATGCCCCTGGCCTTAAATGCTTCTCAAGATGCTCCTCTGCTGTGCTTCCAAAGGCACTGCTTGACTATGTACCAGCGACACTGCCGAGGGTGCAGCCGCACGCTGGGTGGCTGCGATGCTGTTGTTGTCGTGAGTGGTAGCAGTGTACTCAAAGTGCTGCTGGTGGGCTAGCATCTGAGAGACATAGCTGTACAGGGTTTGGTCAGTGATCAAAACTGGTCAGCAACTGATCAAAACTTGTGAGCAGTTAGCACCCAAATTCTAGCGGTGTTCATGTGTATATTGTCGACGTACTCAAAGTGCTACTGGTGGGCTAGCATCTGAGAGACATAGCTGTACAGGGTTTGGTCAGTGATCAAAACTGGTCAGCAACTGATCAAAACTTGTGAGCAACATTTGCAGTCCTAGGAACAGACTCTGCCAGGTGAAATAACACTTCTTTTGATTATCTGGCTTAACACCTGGCCATGCTATGATCCATTTCTATCTATGTGTCTCCATTCATTCAATCCTTTGGAATAAATCCTGTTGCGAAAACACCATTGTGCTCTTTCATACATTACAAGCATTTATTTCAGGGATACCTGAACTTTTCTATCAATGTTGTCTGCCTTAGTGGTATCATTGCTTATTTTACAAATAGACTTTATTTCCTTTCCCTGTTCCTGGATGAAATTTCATGGGAGGGTTTTTTTTCCCCAAAGAAGTAGATTTTAAAT
>NW_010393852.1:0-4274 GCF_000710305.1 Buceros rhinoceros silvestris
ACCCCCCTGATGGCAGCCACGTCACCATCACTACTGATGCTGTGGGCAGGCGCTGGGGAAGGGCCAAGCTGAGCTTAGCATCAGACAGGATCTGGATGCAGGAGCTGGATTCCAGAACTGGATTCAGGAACGCAGGAATTGGGACCAAAAGCAGAACAGACAGAGTCCTCCTTGGACACCGGCCATTGAAGGAGAGAGAAGAGAGAGCAAGACCCTTGTGATCCCTCAGCTTTATCCCAAAGATGACGTCTATGGGATGGAACACCTTGCTGGTCAGTGTAGGGTCACTGTCCTGCCCGCTCCTTCCCGCAGGTGCAGCCTCTGGCTGCGCCCCAGCGTGGCACCCAGGGCTCAGCAGTGACCTTGGTCTGCACAGCAGAAGGTACAAGCCAGGGCCTTTGTGCATCGCAACCCCTGGCAGGAACTGCAGACATCCAGTGTTACCACCTCCAGCAGCAGATGCTGTCTGCTCAAGTACACCGTTACCTGCAGAAAGTGCCGTCACCGAGAGGAGACTGAGCTGAAAAGTGAAATCACTGAGCAGAGTTAGCTCTGTTCTAACTCAAACCAGGACATTCATACCAGGAGACTGCTGCATTTCACGAAAACTTGTTTGGTTAGTACCTGTGTGGAAGGACACGTCCTTCATCCACGTCTCCCCCCCCCCCCCCCCAGGCCTGTTAGCAGGACAGCTCTCCCCAAACACTTCTTACACGGATGTTTTGGCCCGATTACTTCTCCTCATCAGTTTGCCTTACTCAATCTCAGCAGCTTTTCACTAGATGATGCTGATTCTCTGGGAGATGAACAATGGAAGTGAGCTGAGGTATTCCAGCGTCGTCCTGTCTGTCGTGCTGTACGCGTTCATTACCGTTAGACAGTTTTGGAAGGTAATTTTGTCTTACTTCTGTCTTGCAGTGGATTGCAGTAGGTGATGCAACGAGGCGTATCTTACCCAGTTCAATACTGCTGGTACATCTGATAGATTAGTCTTTCACATTAGAGGAGTCCTGCCGCATTTCATGAGCAGAGTTATATTGTGCTAACAAATAACTGATATCTGGGAACGTGAAGATACGCTATAACCTGCGAGGACGTAGTGAAGTTCACAGTTAAGCAGAAACTGAAGCGCTTCAGTGAATAGTCGTGTCTGAAAACCTAAAATAATTTGTGACAGAAGTGTCAGAAGACACTGGAAATTTTGACACAAAGCACCCCCTCACCTTTAACAGCTGTGAAATTTTAAACCAGGATTTTTAAAAGCAGACGTTTAACAAAGCTGTCAGCACTCTGTCCCAGCATTCTGTTGGAAATGGCATTTCAGTCTTTTTGTGGCTAAAATACACATTTTTCAAAGCATGATTTTTCTGTGTAGGACCTTTAAAATCATTTACTGTCCCAAATTCATCATTAACAAGCTTTATAACATGATTACATTTTTACCAAAGATTGTCTGTGCTAGGTCTGTCACCAAAATGCTGTCTGCATTAGGAGAAAAGGGGGAGGGAAAGACAAAAACGGCTCCTTAGCTGTTTGGAGGATATTTTGATGTCTTTTCTTAATTTCCCCCCTCATTTGTAGCAGATCTACATTGCCGTGTTTATGTTTGGCAAGATGTGCCAAAGCTCAGCTGCATTCGCTCTCAAGCCGCGTGCAAAACCAAACTGTTAAATTCTTTTGCTAGACTCCTCTTCTGGGATTTTCTGTTACACGTATCTGCGCTGTACTGAAGAAAATCTGTTTGAACTAGGAAAGTTCTACATTTTGTCAAGTTATTAGTATTTCCCCTTGCACATAGTGTTACAGTAAAGTAACATTCTGAGAATGTATTTAATTACTGATGAGTGACTGCAGCTTTCATATCTTAAAAATTTCTTCAAAAAAATATTTTAAAGGGGGGATAGCTAATATCTTTTTGTCTTCCATGCATCCTGTATGAATAATTCATTGTCTTTCTGTCGTATACAGCACAGCCCTTGGTTTGTTCTTTGCTTGCTTCAATTTGTTTGAGATTAACAATCAGACATTGCCCATGTTTAGGTTTACCTTGGATGTTCACCTTTAATGTGAAGTTTTATCCCCCTGATCCTTCCCAGTTGACCGAAGACATCACTAGGTATGCTCCGTTCCTGATTTTACACTTACAAATTACTGCTAGTCTAATACGAAGGCCGCGTACAATTTCTTCTTCAGTGTCGTAACAGGTTTGGCTGTTACCAGAGAACACCATAGGTGTTCCTACATCAACTGCCTCTGGGAACGAGGTTGAAAACGCAAAGCGAGAGCTTCAGGAAGAAACACGAGAAAGTGGAATTTATTGTTAGGAGGGGATACGATATTGATCCTAAGAGCAAAGCTCAGGGGATCTGAGGAACTTCAGTAATGGTCTAGGCTAGGTTGGTGAAAATGTAGTTTTACACATCTGCATTTAATAAACCCATAAAACATAACAAAACCTGAAAATAATCCTCTTCCAGAGTTCTTAGAAAGAAAATTCTTAGAATGCAGCGGAAACAGGCACCTAAACCGTAGCCCTGCAAGAGTAACATAACCAGGGGGTGGAGAGTGGAGTACACAGTGTATTTTAAAAGAAACTCTCTGTGTTTAAACAATTTCAGCAAGTTGGTTGGCTTTTCCGTGGCGTGTTCAACTGAAAAAAGTGGTTTTATGGTTATAGCTAAAGCTAAATTCCTTAAAGTTAAGCTTCACTTGTAAAGCCTTTTTTTTTAAAAAAAATTTTATTAAAAATCCATGCTAGGGTAGGATGGCTCCTGACTGTGACTTGTTCAGTTTGGTAAGAAGACTGTGCAGTACCTGAAGTATTAGATTTGAATACCTAGTAACTCGTCGTTTAAGGCAGGCTCTCCTGGGTTCAGCACTAAACTGGGTTTCTTTTGTGTGCCACATCACTTGATTGGCTCGTGAACTGCAAGGGATATAAAAGAATTTCAAAGCCACAGGGAAGTGTCAAAGGAAGCACATGGGATTTTATTTATAAACCTTTTAGAGACCTGCAGGCTCCAAGGTGAGATGAAACTGCTCCCGAGTCAGTCTTTGTTACAAACTAGATACTGGTTTGTCATATTGATACTACTTTTGTACTAGTTTTTCATTCTTTTATATGGGAAATCCGAATTTCTCCTGCTCTTCACATTGTTTATTAAAGTAATGTCGACTCAACAATGGAAGTGAGCTTTACTGTGTGGCAATAAATTATTAAATTAATATATTAAATCAAGTGTTAAAATAATTAAATGCAGTGATTTAGTGGTATTAGTTGAATTAATATATAAACTATTAATAGATTAAGACAAATTACTGACTTATTTTAAAATATGCTGATACGATTCCACGCGTCTTGATAAATTCTGCCATATCGCTCATAAACTCATCACTGGTAACGCTTCCCGTGTTCCCGGTTTTGTTTGTTTGTTTGTTCCCCCTTCCGTTGTCTTGCAGATACTTCCTGTGCCTACAGCTCCGTCAGGATATTGCTTCTGGCCGCCTGCCATGCTCCTTTGTGACTCACACCCTCCTCGGTTCATATACCCTCCAGGCCGAGCTGGGTGACCATGACCCCGAGGTGCACCGCGGTGACTATATCAGTGAATTCCAGTTTGCCCCCTGTCAGACTCAAGAAATGGAAGAGAAAGTAGCTGAGCTGCACAAAACACACAGGTATGAAAACACCCGGCTTTGATGTCAGCTCGCTGAAGGGTGTGTGTCCAACCGCTAAGCCGAAGTTACCGGTACGGTGGAAATCTTTTGCTGGGTAACGAGGACTTTGTCCTTCCGTGTGTTGAAACATTTCAGTTTGAAAACAGCTTCACTACGGCCTCAGAAGAGAACTCGTAGAGAAAATGTTTTTGTTGGAGCACATGAATGAGTTTAAGCACCATAGAGCTAGAATATTCTCAAAGAGCCGGGGTGGAGAGCTGTGCTAACAGAATAAAACGCGCTCGGAAACACTTGATCCCTTTAAGGCAAAAATGCTTTTGGTACCGTAAACTGAGGTTTTTCTGTGTGTCTGAATTCCAGGATTCCACGCAGTTGTGATTCTCAGTTCTTTTGTCAATAAACTCAAGGCTTATTCAATGGTTTTAGGGGCTTGACTCCAGCACAGGCGGATTCCCAGTTCCTAGAAAATGCTAAGAGACTCTCCATGTATGGAGTGGATTTACATCATGCCAAGGTACTGGGGATTGGTTTGGTCTTGTTTCGCTGGGGGATAGACGTGCTTAGTATTAAAGAACATTATATATATATATATATAA
>NW_010393853.1:0-231 GCF_000710305.1 Buceros rhinoceros silvestris
CCCGCCGCCGCCGTTAACCCTTTCGGGGGGGGCCCGAACCGCGGGGTGCGTGGGAGGGGGGTCCCCTGGATGTGTGCCCCCACCCCCAGCTCCCCGGTGAGCCTCCGCAGCGGAGCGTGCGATGCCAGGCGTCCCGACGCAACGCCTGCGAACACGCCGTCGTGCAACCGCCAGCACGCGCCTGCGAACACGGCATCGTGCAAACGCGGGCACACGCCTGCACGCACGGCA
>NW_010393853.1:476-882 GCF_000710305.1 Buceros rhinoceros silvestris
ACCCACGGCATTGGGCAACCACGAGCACACGCCTGCAAACACGGCATCGTGCAACCGCGAGCGCGCACCTGCGAACACGGCATCGTGCAACCGCGAGCACGTGCCTGCGAACATGGCATCGTGCAACCACGGCATTGTGCAACCACGAGCACACGCCTGCAAACACGGCATCGTGCAACCGCGAGCGCGCACCTGCGAACACGGCATCGTGCAACCGCGAGCCACGTGCCTGCGAACATGGCATCGTGCAACCACGGCATTGTGCAACCACGAGCACACGCCTGCAAACACGGCATCGTGCAACCGCGAGCGCGCACCTGCGAACACGGCATCGTGCAACCGCGAGCACGCGCCTGAGAACACGGCATCGTGCAACAGCAAGCACACGCCTGCGAACACGGCACCG
>NW_010393853.1:1230-2378 GCF_000710305.1 Buceros rhinoceros silvestris
AAACCGCGGCTTCGTGAAACCGGAAGCCCCCGCCTGCAAACACGGCATCGTGGAAACGCGAGCGCACGCCTGCGAACACGGCATCGTGCAACCGTGAGCACGCGCCTGCGAGCACGGCATTGTGCAACCACACAAGCATATGCCTGCGAAGATGCCGTCATGTAACCGCGAGCACATACCTGTGAACATGCCAGCGTGCAACCACACGAGCATGTCTGTGCCGTTGTGCAACCGTGCTGTTGTGCAACCACGTGAGCACACACGTGCAAACACGCCATCATGCAACCACATGAAGCAACCACGAGCACGCGCCTGCGAGCCCGGCATCATGCAACCGCGAGCACACGCCTGAAAACACGGCATCGTGGAAACGTGAGCACACGCCTGTGAACACGGCATCGTGGAAACGCGAGCGCACGCCTGCGAACACGGCATCGTGCAACCGTGAGCACGCGCCTGCGAGCACGGCATTGTGCAACCACACAAGCATATGCCTGCGAAGATGCCGTCATGTAACCGCGAGCACATACCTGTGAACATGCCAGCGTGCAACCACACGAGCATGTCTGTGCCGTTGTGCAACCGTGCTGTTGTGCAACCACGTGAGCACACACGTGCAACCACGCCATCATGCAACCACATGAGCCCATGCCTGAGAACGCGCTGTCATGCAACTGCATGAGCACATGTGGAACACACTGTTGTGCAAACACGAGCACACGCCTTCGAACACACCGTTGTGCAACCACGCAAGCACATGCCTGTGAACACGCTGTCGTGCAAATGCGAGCACATGCCTGTGAACACACTGTTGTGCAACCTGCAACCACGCCATTGTGCAACCACGTGAGCACATGTGTGCAAACACGTGAGCACACACGTGCAAACACACCATCATGCAAACACGTGAGCACAGGCCTGAGAACATGCTGTCGTGCAACCGCACGAGCACATGTGAGAACACGCCATCATGCAGCCACGTGAGCACACACCTGAGACTATGCCGACATGCAACCGCAAGCACACGTGTGTGGCCACCCCGTGCGCAACCGTGCCAGCGCACACGAGCGTGCGGCTTCGCCCCCGTGCGAGGCAGCGGCCTCACGAAGGGCCGAGCAGCTTCTCGTGCGAGGGGGCACGGGGGCGAG
>NW_010393854.1:0-18159 GCF_000710305.1 Buceros rhinoceros silvestris
ATATATTATATTTATATATATACACATCTCCATCTATCCAAAGTGTAGGACTATTACACTTTGTCTACACAACATGAGTTTGGCACAAGCAGAGATTTGACAAGCAGCAGCCTTGAATGATAGGCCCTAAATAAAACAAAAATAGAAGCTATAATGAGAATAAAAATCTCTGATGCTCGGGGGATTCAGCTTCAGCCAAAACTCAATTGTGAAGCAGGAACAGCTTTAAATTTCTTTGCGTTCATTTGCATCTTAGCACCAAGATTCTGGCCAAGAATAGCATAAGGTACTTCAGAAAATGAAAATGTTTTTTAATAGATGGATTGTCCTCTTCCTCCCTCTTGATGATTAAATATTCTACCCAGAATATGATTGAATAGTCTACCCAGACTCATTCCCTGACTTCAGGATTTAGCTCTTTCTATTCGTAAGAATTAAGCTTTTAAACAAAAATGGTTAAAATATTTTTCTTAATTTGTGTCTTTGGAGAGAATTTTTTGTCCCACCTAAAAGATTTCTGTGCACCAGTCTGAAGTCTATACATGAAACTGTTAGTGAACATAACTGAGAATTATAATTTATTTGTACGCTAAACTAGAACATGCCACAAGAGAAAAAAAAGTTCTGTAAAACTTAGGCAGAGGAGAGTAATTCTTACCTACTTCAAAGCCTGTGTATCCAGGTCCACAAAGAAAAGCTAGTCAACAACAACCTTAATTGCTCCATCACATTTTTCCAGTAATTACTAATTGCAAGAAAAGTTTTAATTCTTAATCTTGACATCCTCCCATGGTATCTTTACGACCTTCTGTACTACAACAGTGTGTTCTGACACAAGGGGTGAACAGAGATTTCACAGCATGTGAAGGACCTTGCCTGTCTAGTGCAGAATTTGAAGGGTATGGGTCAGATGAAGAAGTGGCTTGTGGGAAGACAGTAAATTACCTCAACACTGAGCAAGGTGAGTGCTCCAACAATGGATTCAGCTCTTGCATCTGCTACACCCATCCTACACCATGTTAGTCTCCCCCCAAAATATGTTTCTTACCGTGCACTCCAGGAGCCTCATTTGGAGACACTTTGTGAATAAAGTCAATGGATCTGCTCGTACACAGGATGTACGTGCAGGTGTATATGGGGAAGTCAGACCCTATGAGTTTCCACCTGGGTTCCCACTAGTGATCAATAGTAACCTTATTCTCTCTGCATTTCAGGCACACGGCTTCCAATGTGGGGTAATATTTGCTCATACCCTGTTTATCAGATTCCATCAAAACTTCTAAAAATCACACTGAATGCAGAGAAAATTAAGCTTTGGACAACAGAGTTCTGTTTATCACTGAATTCACCAAAGTCATTGGGCAAGTTCTGACAATACCGTGTATTGAATGAGTTATGGGTCCTTCAGAAATGAAAGCACAAGGCCTGGTGAATGAAGTCTTTATTTTAACACAAGCACAACCTTAGGGATGAATGAAGATGGATGAAGGAAATTCCTTAATTTCCTAACTCTTAAATGTTTGCCTTACAAAGCTAATAATTAATATAATTTTGAACATTTTAAGATGCTTTTTTTGGGTGTATTACGTATTTTATTCAGTGACAGGGCAGCATGACTAATCAATTAACAAGTTTTAATATATTTGTAATTATTTTTTTAAACCATGCTGAAAACATAATAAAACATAAAAGAAAGTAATCTAAGTCAGAAGTGATATAAACTACAGAAGCAGAGGAATAAAAATTATTCGCACTTTTTGGCAACTGAATTTATTTTGCAGAAATCTATTTGAGTCTGACAACTGTTAGATACCTTACTAGCTTGACGTCCAGTCTAAACCCAAATGTTTAGCCCTGGAAGCCCTATTACTTGTGTCTGATTTATCATTGACCAGCTGTGGAGATTTTCCTCCACTTTGTACATTCAAACAAGACAGTTTATGGCATGCTCAGAATGGCTCTGAGACACACAGATATGTTACTGCCTCTAGCATGTCATTTGCTTGTCATTGCTGCATTGAGGGAAGTTGACCTTCAGTTGATTGTCTGATTGCTCACTAATCTATTTACAATGAGTAAGTGAAAAATACCTTTTGTTGGAGGCAGAGGAGATGCAACCATGGCGTCTGGGTTTAGAACCACCCTGTCTAGATGCCCACTAGACTGAAGTGGAATGAAAGCCACATGTAACCAACCAACAGATTCAGCTGGAAGGCAGTAGGTGACAGTACTACCTACAGCAAGGAGCTGTTAAGGTTTATATTCACTGCTACTCTAACACACACAGAGTGACCAACAGACACACAGAACCCAGATTTTCACATAGTACAAGGCAGTTTCAACACAAGGACCAGGACAGTCCTTGATGAAAGTGTGAGCTTAGACTAGTTATTAGCCTCCCAAATCATATGCTTATTGTTGAAGAAATTAAAAACTAACATCTCAGCTGAACTTGCCTGAGAAGGAGGAGGGGAAGAAAATGAGATTTGATAGAGAGAAACAATGTGATACACAAAACAGAGATGTCAGTAGAAGCTTAGCTAGAGTCAGGGAGGCACTTTCCAAGACTGCAACATGACGAATGGACCTCCTCGACATTGCTTCCATGCAGTGACGTTATGTTGTTGAAACAGCTCCCCAGTTGGCAGAAACAGCCAGCGAGAGTTAAATTGAATCCATACTGTATTTGTTATGGTATTCTTCAGGAAACAAACCTTCTGGTCTTCAAAAAATGGCTATTATTGACTTAGGCTGAAGGATAACAAGTCTCTTACTGCTTGGTATGTGTGATATGAGTTCCACTTTCCTGATCTGGGATGAAATCTCCGTGAGGTCTGAACATGAGTCGAAGAGGAATCTTTTCCTTAAACAGCAGCCCTTGGAGAGATTACTGACATTTTTCTCTTTTTAAGCCACAAACTGTCAGATGTTGTCTGAGTGTCCGGGTGAAATTTCTTCAGATTTGAAGCGCCCCTGTTTCATTAAGAATCTAATATCCGTTATGTGCAGCGCCAGTAAAAATTACTTCAATTCAAGCCACTTCGAAAAGCTTAACCACTGTCTCAATGACAGTGTGACATGCACTGATGAAAGTCTAATGCAGCTCAGGTGATGAATAAAGACTAAGTTAGATATATCCAGTATGGTTGCCTAATGCTTCAGCCTCTGACTGCAACCTTGTCTCCTGGAAAGCAACATACTTCCAAAAAAAAAAAAAAAAAAATAGACCTTATAAAAACCCAACCTGCCTGCTGGTGGGGAAAAAAAACAACCTACCCAACCAAACAAAACCCCAGCTAACCAAACAAATAAACAAAAAAACCCACAACCAAAAAACTGTACAGTGAAACCCACAAGAACACAAAATGGAAGTGGTTTCAAACTGCATTTCAAAACACTAAGCTAAGACCAGTTACGAACAATTTCCACAAATCTGTGCAGCCTCTGCTCAAACTCAGGTGGGTATCAGAACATTTCTGGTCTTGTGATGAAATCTTTGTACTACTCCACAATTTAAAAATTCAGTCAGGGCACTGGCTTGTCATTCTGATACTACCGAAATTCAGGGTCTTACCTTAACTATCTACTTCAAAATTGAGAAAATTCGTTTTTAGCAGTCTTTTGTTTCGTTTTAACGTCTGGGCTAATCAAAAGAAATTTTAGATTAGATGTCATGTGTATCTTCCTGGGTTTGAGGGGTCACAGCAGAATCAAAGCTTGTACAACTAAACAGAAAGTACACGTTTTCTAAGCTCAAACAGTACACATGACAACTGGAGCCCTTGTCTGTTTTTTCAGAGCATAGTCATGAATGCAGGCTAAAATCCTAAGCTCTAATAGCGAACCGTGTGTAAAAATCAAAGACAATATGATCAGGGCACATTGTCTGTCTCCTCAGCAGACAGCCCACATCTGTTTCCTGCCAGACAGGACCCCAACCTCTAAGTAATGCCAGAGCTTAGCTCCACTGAGTTGTGTCTGATTAACTTAATGCAGGAAGTCATTTCCAGATGGGACCCCAATTTAAATCCAAAAGCTATGCCACTGTTTGGTTCATCAAGGCTTCCACATCACATACAGCACACCCTAAGGGATGGCAGCTTCTGGCAGGCAATACTTTCCTAATACCCTACATAGGCAGACAGTGATGTTATTCAGAATTTACACAGTAGAACCACAAGGCTATACTAAAAAAAAAAAAAAAAAAGAGAGAGAGAAAAGAAACAAAGAAATGAGCTCCTGAACTTTGCGCCCCACCTTTGTAAACTTGATGAAAAATTCACACTTGAGAAGGTTCTGGTGGAAGGAATTTTTTAAATTATTATTATTTTCCTTGCTCTTTCTTTATGTTTCAGAGAGATTTTAAACTGTTCAATGATCTCCACAACAGAATTTTTTTAAGAGTGTCTGATGCACCTAAAACCCCAGATTCCACAAAGTCCACAGGTTAAATAGTTTGTTCCTAGTAATTTACAACTTCACTGTGAATTTTAGATCATTTTTGCAATGAAGCTCTTCCCAGCTGGCTCACATGCAGACCTCCAGCTCACTGAGTGAACTGCAGCACTCTTCCATCATTCCTGAGCTACTTCCCAAAAGCATCCAAAGGAAAAATGGAAAGTCTGTAACAGTTTATGTAGCAGAGCAAGTTTCCATCAGATATCACTAAAATTCTGGAATTTTAGGAAGATTTTTCATTCTATGAAAGCATTGAAATTATTTAAATCAATGGGCATGAATATTCATGAAGGAAAAACAATAGAGGCAGTCCAGCTGCTGGAATTATCACTGGGGTGGGGGGATGAAAAAACAAGGTCTGCATATTAAATTACAGTGCTCAGCATTAGGGACCTACAGAAACATTAGCTCAGCAAACAGTGAGCCTGCGTGTTCAAGAGGACAGCGATGCATACTGTATTTGACTATATACTGTTGTTTGACTGTATACAGCTTTCAAAAAAATCAGTTTTTTCTGCTTGATCACTGAGTCCTAATTTTCCAGAAAGATTGCCGAGGACATATTCCTGTTCAGGGCTGGGTGATGGAAGACCAACCATGCCTGCAAACTGCTTCCACCTTCCCACATACCCACACACTCTCCTAACTGCCTGCACTCCTCGGTCACCCTCAAACTGTGATACTGAAACTCACACCGTGTCATAGAAAGTGTAGATAAAAGACAAGTGGCAAAAACTCATATATCTTAGCTTCTTTTGAAAACACTCACCAAACTTCACTCTGTATCTGCCTGACTAATCAGCCGAACTTGATCTCCTCCAGGGAATTTTTAAGAATTACCCATATCTATTGCTATAAATTCACTCATAGTTCACTGAGTTGCACTAAATCCAGCTGAGCCACCGTATTTAATACAAACCAGTCCATGATCATTATATTGCAACTAAGGAATATTCAGTCAATAAGAGAATACTGAAAATGGTGTCGGCAAACAGACTCTGTCTAGTGGCTAGTATCACTCACTAACCATTGCCTATTTGAAATATTATAGTTATTATGCCTTCTCTGCCATGGATAATTCCTTTGTCATATGGAACAGTAATGGGTTGTACAGAAGGTAAGAAATATTAATTTACTAATCCTACCGGTTGAAGAAATTTATGTGACAAGAGAACACCAGTGAGTGCTATGGTAAAAGCCTGTTTCCCAGATGACATTTTGGCAAAGAAAAGGCAGGCTATGCAATAAGAAATAACAGTGGTTTAAGCCTTCACATGAGCATTTCAGAGATGTACTGCCATATAATTTTGAAAATGCATAGGCTCTGCCTATAGAGTCTATGATTTTTAGATCATATTTAAATCTTTTAGATCATATTTAAATTTAAATCAATATAAGATTATGTAGAGGATTCGTAAGGACTATTAGTGTGCAACTGGTATGGGTAGTATGATTACAACAGTTAAAGTCCATGCGTTAAATATGCAAACAAGAATCCTTCTGCTTTTTCCTACGCTGTACAACATGTTATTCTTCCAAAAGCCTCTGAACGGTACCTTCACTATATTCCTTCAAAGCCCTCTTTAAACTGTATTTGGTCACAACAGTTGAAAAAGTTGAAACAAGTTGAAAAGATCAGGCTTTTAATGTTCTGACCCAAAGACCCTTTCGTGTTAACAAATACTGTCTTGTTTTCATGTGTCCTCCATCTTCATGCTTGTTGTGTACTTGGAGACGCAGATGCATCATGCTACACTACTAGGAATGGCTAGCTGGTACAATACAAGTAGAAACAGCATTATCACTATTATTGGTCATCACATGGCTTGGCTTCGCGAACGAAGATCCGGGAAGGGCTTTTCCCACGCTCACTGCAAGCGATGAGTGCACCCTTCGGGGCTGCACGGTGGATTTTTTAGGTGAGGCACCAGCGTGTGCGGAACTGGCTCCACCCTTTACACCTGAGGTTCATCTGCCAGAGCCTAGCGAGCTTGGACGGTGACAGCAAAGTCCTCAGGTCATAGGTTTGGTTAGAGTGTCCTTCTCTTAGATGGAAGAGCCTAAAGGCTCATGAGGCTAAATGAGCTCCATCTGCCTGGGTTTTGAGTCAGAGTTGTCCTTCTCCTAAGATGGTTGCCCGAAGGCTAGTGAGCCCATCCTGCCCGTGGACACACTTTGTCTGACCCTTCAGTTGAGACCTGTCTGGCTTGGGAGACCCCACCGGAGGCGCATGCCACCACCAGCATAGATCTCAACCTCACAAGGGCACACAGGCTCCTTCCCCCGGCAAGTGGGTGCCCATGAAAGAGATCACTATTATTAATATAATAATAACCATGCCATATCAGATTAGTTTCCCTATTGAGGCAACCTTGAAAAAGAAAAAGAGTTTGCCTCTGTACTTTAGAAATTACACAACCATTTCACAAGCATACCCTCACACGAGATATGTGAGATAAGCATGAATCGTTCAGAGTTGCACATGGTGAGTATGAATGCCACATTTTTGCATTTGGATTCTGATTCATCTGACAGATGTGAGAACATTAATGAAGTTAGACAAGTCCCAAGTGATTGCACATGTGTGGATGCTGAAAAGCACAAGTTATTCCATCTACTCTGGCACTAAAAGTACCGAGGGTTTTTTTCCTTCTGTTCATTGTGATATAGCTACAGTTGTGCATTATTAGGAATACCATCTGTCTTTTCACATCCATTAAGAAGATTTTACCTTCTAATAATCAAGAGTAACAGCAGCTTACACTCTCATGTTTAATCCAACCTCTCGAGCTTTGAAACCCTTTAAAAACAAATGAAAATGTCCAAGCAGGCACCTGAGATAATATGGATGACGTAAAGATGTGGAGAACCTTTTTTAAAATAAAATACCATAACAGACACACTGAAATGTGAGACAGATGCCAAAGTCATATGTTAAGCGCAAGCATATACATTTTGCCATCCTTGCATGGTATTGCTCATTACAGCTTTGATAACAAGGAACACGTGGACTGCTCTTCCAAAGTTAGGTTTTTACTCCCATATGATCTACTGATATCAATAGACCAGCTACTTCTGATTTTCCTCTCTGACAGAACTTGATGCAAACCCCACCGAGCCTCCTGAAAGACCCAAGCTTTAGGCAGGGTGCTTCTGGATTCCGTGATGAAAATTCAAGAACGCTGTGTCAGGCAGGCTGTATTTCACAGACATCATGGGCTTCTCCTGACCTCTCTTCAACCGTCTGAGTCATTCTCTATAAAGTCCACAACCATAGCACTCACACTGTGCAAACAGTGTGTTTTCAGTCCATGACTCTCACCAACAAACACACAATGGACCTCTGTTTCTCAGTTTATTTTTTTCTTTCCCTCCCTTCCTCCTGTTATTTATTACCAGCAAATATGATCGTCATGTAGAGTGCAAGATCTGTGGCCCAACTACAGTGTTTAGAAGTTTGTACAGCACCCAGCACAGTGTGGTTTTGATCCCAATTTGGGACTCTCACTCAGTGATCACTTTTTGTAGTGTGGCTATCTTTGGAATTCACAAGTGTATAACTCATGGCTTAAAATTAAATAAATAAAATTTATGATTAAGCATCAGAATGAGTTATAAATGTATACAGGCAATCCCTCTACCTCTGATCTACAAGTGGTTACTTCCCTCACAAGGTCTCTGCATCTCCTCTCACTACATTCAGAGGATATATTTCAAGAAACTGTATTTTTAGATAACTAAGTAAATTTTGCACTTAAGGTATACAGACTCAATGGCCAGCGTATGCTTCACAAAATGTTCCCAGTATGATGCTTCTAGAGTCGTATTAATTCCTTAACTCGAAGCAAAGCAGATAACATTGAAAAAATGTTATGCTGTGTTTACCTGAGATATTTCTTAAATTAGTCGCTTCAAATTTCTTATTCACATTGTACAGGCTATTTGCCTCCGTTTACAGACTGTGTATGCAGTCCTGTGAAAGATTTGGATTTTCCTGTTTTGACTGTCATTTCTTTCATGAGTAACCACAGAAAAGTTACAAAATTATCCAGGCATCTATTTCCCCCATCTGTAAATCTGGCTAAGAGCAGTTTACAAAATCATATGACGCCATAATTAATTACTGAAGCTGTAAGCTGCTTGGGGCAGGGAATACCATTTCATTCTCCATTTATACCACAGATACGGAGGCAGATCTAACAAAGAGATGCCCAGAGAAGCTGTAAGCCACCTCCTCTCCCAGCCCATTAGCCTGCAGCACTCACTACCCTGGCAAATGCCATGGACCACTGACAGCTTGCAAAGGCTGGGCAGCTTGACACTGTATTGCTTAAAAGCCACGCGAACAGCACAGTCAACATTTCAGAAAAGGATACTGTGATCCTTGAACAATGGACACCAATTACAAAAAAAATATTTTCCATAAAAGTGTGTAAAATGGAGTAATTTTTCATGCTGTGTGAGTCTAACAGATGTGTGATACAAAGCACAAGCAAGAGATCAGTTCTGTTTCAGCATCCACCATTTAAAGCAGGAGCGTGCCACTTAGTAAACCACTTGCAAGGAAAATGTCTCTCACTGGAGGTCACGATGCTCACCTAAACGTACAGTGGTTAATTCAACATGATGTACATCCATCCACCACCCAAGTACCATGCCACGTTATTTTAAGGAATCTCATCAGACTTCCTCAGACAGTTGGATATGCTGGTCCAGCAGTCTTATGACTCGAAACAGGGATGGAATATTTTAGTGCCTGCTTTTAAACTATGAATCTACAAGGAGACTGAATCTTCATTAAGAGACAGGCAGGCAGTCATACCTTAAACAACCAGTCTGATGCGCAATTTCCTATCATCCTGCTCAGTGAACCAGTAAGGTGAATGTAATAAAAATGGTGTCTTGCATGGAGAGTTTACAGCATGCTAATTGTAGGAAATGAATACAAATTAAAGCTTTTAAAAGGCAGTTCCACTGCAGGTCACTGTAGCCAACATGCTGCTAGAGATTTACTATAAACAGGAACATCCACCACAAGAAGAAATAGTGGGGTCTAAATTTTCCAGATTTAAAAAAACAAACAAGCAGAAACCCCACAACAAACGACACACACATACACAATTGCATTAAAATCACCATTGAGGTTAACTGGATGATTTTACAGTTTGGCCCCAGTTCTCACCTCACTACATATTTTAACCCAGATTGACTGATTTCACTTTGCTTTTCCAAATTTACAGCAGTATTTTCAGGAAGAGAAAGGCGTCATTTAAAAACTGGTGGTCCAAATACTCTAAAAAAGTTAATCTGGTATGGCTCAGCCAAAACAGAGAGGTAGCTCTTCAGTAGACAGTTTCCAAAAAATTTAGGTTTTATTTTTAGAGAATTTTTATGGGTTTGGATTCAAAGATATCTTAGCAAAGCCACCCTTCATCCTACTATAGCAGCCTTCATTAGTCACTACTACAGAATCATAAAGACAAAATCATTCTACTAATTACTGAGAGAAAATATCAAGGAAATAAAGAAATCTCATTTCCCATCTGGCAGTTTCTTAGGCAAATATTTATAGTTTTATTTAAAAAAAAAAAAAAGTTGCTGTAAACCCAAAATAAAGCCAAATTGCTTCCTATAAAGTATAAATATACATTGCATAAAGCTGACCTTAGAATAAGAAATCAGATTTTCCAGGTTTCTATTTCAGATTTTTACACCACAAATTGCGTTTCATCTTCCCTGTGGCTCTAATTTAAGAGACCCAGTAGAATTTAAGCCTCAGCAAAAGAAAGTGTGCAATCAGGGGAGCAATAAATGAGCACTATGGGAAGACACAGGCCGGTGAGAATCAGTTTGAGAGACTGATACGATGAACAGATCAGGTAGTGAGAATTTTTAAACAATTTGATTACATGGGACTTGTGACAGGAAAAGCATGTGCGATAACACACTACTGACCCATTATTGACACAATATTGAGTGTATTGACACTACAATTCATCCAGTTGTAAACTGGCTGAACAACTGGACTTTAATCTCATTGCCTTTTTTTTTTTAATAGGAGTGGCTGAACCAGTAACAGCACTGAATTACTCTCAAATCTGCTCTCACACAGAGTTTTCAGAACAAGCTTCCCAGCTGCTCCGCCTGAGGTCCACATGGGCTGCAGCCCCACTGGGCAAGCTCTGCCCCTGCTACCGAGCCACACCAGCTCGCCTCGCTCCACGGATCTCCACGAGGGCTCTGTGGCTCCTGCAGGACTACCCAAGCAACGCCTGTTCCACAGGGTCTGTGTACACAGCAGTGTAACAGGAGCTGTGTCAGCTGTCTCAGAATAACTCAAAGAAAGTTGAAATATGACGTTCCTGAAATCAGACTGTTACAAACTGCTGAAATCAGACAAGTACAGCAAAATGTTTCATTCAGGTGTTTCATTACTTTAACAGTTTATTTTTATTTGATTTTTACTTGGTGACAGCAGGGGAAGGCCAGGAAAGCCAGATTAAGTAGATTTCTTGCAGGCATTAGCTTGAAAGCATGAGTGTAATTAATACCGTGGCGTCTACACGAGCTTACACAAAGATAGATAAAGGCATGTTGTCAAAATGTAGCGCTAATTTTAAAAAATTACTTTTCTGAAGACATCCTTCAGCTCTCGGGCTAAGGTCCCTCCTTTCTTCACCCCAGACACGGATTTTGTTTTATTATAAAATATAATGTGCTACCTCTTTGGTTTTGAGCCCTATTAAAACCAGCCTTAGATCCAGTACCTAACACATGTCAGAGAGCTACTGGCAAGGTACTGCAGGCTGCTTTTGATGTTTCTGCAACCAGACCAAACCCTACAGCCACATCATCTTTTTTCAAGAAAGGCAATTCCTCCACAGCTAGAGGACCTTCTTCTCTCTGTCTTCCCAAGACACAAACCCATCTTTCTCCAGAGGAATAGACCTCCCCATGCCACTGCTGCTGGGTCGAGTCAGGTTTGTAGTGGAAGCAGGCTGCAACTTCTCAAAAGCTGGCCCTTGATATAAGAGCTGCTGCTGCCTCTGAAGTCTGCTGATCAGGAGAACACCAAGAAAGTTGGCACCTTATGAGAAGTATTTTTTTAGTGAAAAGTTGCCAAATTTTCAGCTACTCCCCCAGGAAAATACAATTAACTCATCTGTAATGAGAGCACTTATACACACTCAATTTAGTTAACAGCTTGTGTGCAAGCTCCTACATCTCTGTCCCCCCAGACTGTTGACTTGCATGGAACAAAAGACTGACCCTAGAAGACTCTTCCTAATTAGTGTTCCATGACTAATGAAGAAATTATGGGAGAGAATTGTGTTAGCTGTACTTCTGAGGAAAAGCTTTTATGAGCTAGGCCTGACAAAGCAAGTGAAAATCCCAAATGTCCAAATGCTCTAAGACCTTAAAAAAGGGGAGAGAGTGAAGCGAGAAAAAAATAAAGGAGAAAAAAAAAATAGGAAAAAAAAGAGAGAGGAGATGCTGGGAAGTTGTTGCAACTCTGGTTTTAGAAAAAGGAGGCTGGGAGGACCTTATGTCTTCATTTCTGGACCTCATCCTTCTTTGCTTTGCCCCACTCATAATCTCTGGTGTAAAAGAAGTGCAGAGCTGCTGTGCATTAATATGGCCACCCCACCCCACATGATTTACTCTTCTACAACAATGATAAAATCTCTTCCCCTTCCTCCCAATGCCTAGTATTTCTGTGTTAAAACGTGAAGCATGCTGCATGTCTGTTGAATCAAGTTCTTGTAGCTTAAATCACTTTGTACCAACTGAATCATGATAACAACCTGTTGGTTTCTTTGCCCCTGAGCTCATGCAAGGTGTAGCTTGGCTTAACCAAGCCAGAATTATTTTGTACTTGTCCTGTGTTAAGACACAAGCACAACCAGGACTGTGACCTACAAATAATACGCGAATCCTCAATTCCTCATAATTAGATTAAACTACTTAACCAGGGATACTTGCTCTTTCCACTGTAAGTCACCATCAGCTCCCCCAAAACCAGAGAAGTTACCATGTCCCAAAGACAGGAAACGGACTATATGAACTCAGAGAAGCTCATGAATAACAAGTTTGAAGAACTTTTCAAACCACAAATCTCAGCAAACTTAAGGGTTTGGAGAGAAAGGCTTATTTCTGAAATCGGTGGCAACTAAAAATGTTATTAGCCACTAACTTAAACTTGACAGATCATCTTAAAGAGCTAAAAACTATTTTCCAATCACAAAGTTCTTGTTTTCTCAAGTAGCCAAGAACCAATGAGGCAGAATGAGCAGAAAGGATTCGAAATTTAATCTATATTGGACCACAGTCAGATAACCAGTAGTCAGATCAACTCAGAGTGGCTTTAGTAGAAAAAGTTCTCCCTTTTTGTTTGTTTTAGGATATATCAGTGTTTTATGAACTTTACATCACTTGCACATGTTTTGTCTCTAGAAAGGATCAATTTAATTTAATGCAGAGGAAACAAAGACAAAACCTGTATGAGAAAACTAGGTGAGGCAATAGGTGACAGAATTTCATTCCCAGCTGTCAGATTTAAGAACAACAACTAGCCCAGAACAAACAGAAGAGGTTGTATTTGAGGCCTCCTGACAAGAGAGGCCATAAAGAGACAAATATACAAAGATGTTCCTCAAAACATCTAGGAGACAGAACTACCACCTACTGTAAAACAGAGCAGTGCTGCTGCTTCACTTCCTTCCTCCTCAAGCATGTGAAAGTTGAGTTCTTCCCTAAGGCTGAAAATCAGTACTAACGAAGAAATTTTACAGCAGTGTTGTTGTGACTTTAATAGTCCTGGTCATCAGGAAGTGTGACCAGCCTCCAGTCTTTACAACAGGCTTTACTATGCAATGCTGCATAGTGGGGTAGGTTTCTTCTCCATCTCAATTCCAGGTCTATTTCTGCAATAACATGTTAGCGCTTTTTTTCATGGCTAGCAAATTTGCAGAGGCTATTTATGTTGTATTTGTCTCAGCAATATCATACTTTATTTTGACCATAGTAATTTAATTCACACCCCCTAGAACAACACTGAATCGGGTGCTTACACTTAACTGTGGAATACATTTTCAAAAATTCACAGATCTACTAGGAGAACAATTGACTATTCATACTCTGTCTCTTGCTATGGAAGGGAGAGATAAGATTCCATGAATGCTATGTGCTTGTACAATGATGCCAAGGCATGAATAAGAGACACTGTAGGTGAGTCCACAAAGCATCAAGCTGATAGTGAGTAAGCCGCTCCAGATCTAAAAGCATTACCATGCTGTCATATCTGCTCTCAAAGTCATTGGCATCTCTTTTTCTCCAGAGAGGAAAGAAACTATAGGCATGGAAAAGAAAAAAACTATATATATTAGCTACCCTGCACTCAATTAACAGATTTTTATTGTCTGATGCTTTTTTTCTCTTCTCTTTTTTAAGCAGAAAAGCTGGAAGACATACATGTGAAAATATGCAATATGTTTCACCACATCAAGCAGAGCACTACCCCTTAGACTGACAAGTTTCATTAACAAACAGGGCTTGGAAGGTCAGTTGTATTTTGTTATACCCTCTCTGAGGGCTGTCATACTGTTATAAGCCAAGACAGAAGTTTGGTTACTTCTAGCAGGCCATTATGCTGTGTGGGCACATACCAAAACCCCCGAATGCAGGTCTTGCAATTACTGTTTTTGCAGGAAACTTATGACAACTCCCTTTCTTGATGGTAGCTCTGGAATCATTTCCACAAAATAGTATTATCAGTGATGCAAGCAGAAGAGGTCACTAATTCCACACCCATCCCCAATTAGTACCATTCAGAGAAGCAAACAGATTTTGAAAATTCATGTCATCTAAATTGCACGCATACATGGATGAATGTTTTCCATTCATGGAGGTAGCAAAAATAAAGTTTTATATATAGAAAAGAATCAGGCGTCTTTATAACCTACTCCAAAGCTAGATCATCAAGCCTCTCAAACCTTTCCTGAAACTCTTCATCTGCATTTAAAAAAAAAAAAAAATTGTGGACATGCCAAACCAACTTGTATGAGATCTGCATGTAAATTCATAGCTGCAGGGTAAGCTTCATCTGATTTAAAAAAAAAAAAAAATTGTGGACATGCCAAACCAACTTGTATGAGATCTGCATGTAAATTCATAGCTGCAGGGTAAGTATCACTCTGGCTGAATTTTTGTACCAAAACCCCAACTGAAATTACCCCTTATTTCTCTCTTAAAGGAGAAAGAAGTCAGCTTCACCTGGTTTACCTTGATCATAAACCTCAGAGCTAATCCCCCTATAGAGAGCTGTAAATCCCAGACTTTTACCTAGCCTAATACAAAAGTCAGGTATTAAAGCACCCAATGTCATTTTTTCTCTAGTATGAAAGAAGAAAACAACAGAGGTCTGACGCAAAAAAGTTGTTAGGTACTTCTTCCTACTTCCCTCTAGCTGGCTGACTCCTTTTAAGACTGTACACTGTACCTTTACACGAGTCTTACACAAAGCACTAAAAAGAGCACATTGCAGATCACCACTGTGGTGAATCAGCAACACACTCTCATTTTCAACACATCTACCCTAATTCACATCAGTCAGAGATCCAGCTCTTTGAAACAACAACTCCGCACCAAAGAAAAAAAGACCAACAGGGATGTCCCTATGGATTCTGCTGGCCAATACCTTATGGGAAGAAATCCCACCACTTCTCTTCCCCTGGGATCGAGGCATCTCACAATACTCCAACACTCTGCTCTGCACTGTGAAATGACATTTCTCTGGCAGAGCCAGCTCCATAACCTACAACTATAAAGTCACAGCCATATTGTAATCTTAAAGAAATCCTCATTAAAACAAGAACTGGAACCTATACTGTTCTACTTGAGTATGTAGATTTGTTTGCCTGTTTAAAAAAAAAAAAAAAAGAAGAAGAAGAAGTGCTTTGGAAGGGTAATGAGAAACATCTTTGTCATCATAATCTCCTTCTTGCTCCTCAGCTGCCACAAATCAGTGTTGTTCCACTAATTTGCATTTGACCTGCTTTGACTTATACCACCCGTAAATCTCACTCTTGGTGATGAATGTAAAGTAAACTCATGTCTGGAGGCCAAATGCTCAGCAGGATTATATCAGCACATTCTCTTCTTTGAAGTGCATAAAACATATGGATTTACAGCAGCCCTGTGTCTAGTCTTGAATTGTTTGTTTGAGTTTTTAACTGTGAGTAACCTACCAGGTATAAAGAGGGGTAAAACTGGTAAGGATACGGCTCATAAAGCCACATATTTGACTGCATGTTAGCCTCTGATTATTACGCTCTGAGGTACATATACATAAATATGAAATAAAAAAATTTTCATTGATAGTCCTTCAAACATTTTTCCGTATAATGGTCAATGTGGTGAAAAAAAATCATACAAAAGCCAGAGTTTGTTTATGCCTAGAGTTTAGTTTCAGGATTCACTTTCCAGTTTCTGCTGGGATTTTTTTCAAGGCACTTAGCATTTGTGGAACAGACCCAAAAGATGCACATTTTTTTTCTGTAATCCAGTAAGTGTTTGCTTAGCTAGAGCCAAGTTTACTGACATACTTCAAGCTTAGAAGGTCTGTTTTATTTATTAAAGCCAAAATTGTCGAGCTTGGCAGCCTGAAGTCAAGCACCAAAATCTATATTTAGGCATTTATATAAGTGGCCTACTTTTCACAGGTGGTGAAGACCTGTAAACTTCAAAAGAAATAAGCACCCAGCACCCATGAAAATCAGGTCACTTAACTGCACAGAGAGGCAATTTCCCGTGTTGAAGAAATCATGACTTCATTCGTATGACTTCAGTGTATAAAGCGGCACGGTGTGCCCTATGAAGAACACTTTGAACACACTTCTGAGAATTGTAATTCCTTCTGCCAGTCCTCTCACAAAAGCAATAACCTTCTAATTAAATGTATCATTGATTCCTTTCATCCAGATTGAATACGGTCTGACAAGTGAATTGACTAATAATGTGTTGAAAAGACCCCAGTGTTTTGACTCACTTTCTTCTCATTTAAACATTGTATAAATCTCAGGCATCGTCTCTGTGGTGGTTGTCCAGAGCCGGTTGTGTGCTGAACAGATCATCTTCATTTGATTTGTACAATAACAATTTAATTGCAGTGCTGAGATCTGCTTAAGGAATACTGATTAACAAATGACCTTCTGTAGTTACTATTTCACATGTTACCAAAACATCTAGTCAAAATCTTTAGAGGTGAGCAGAAATGTCTGTTAGAAAATCTTTCATTTATTACCAGTCTAGGACTATGATAAAGGATGCTACTGCTGGGATCAGAGTTGCAATATACTTGCTGCTGCTCCAGTCATCAATTAGGCCCTGGTCATGAGGGACAAGCCTCTCCTCTCACTGATCCTAACACATTCCTAATCATTTTATTGCAGTACAGTTGTTTGCAAGAAACAGAAGTAGCTCAGCAGGACTCGCACTGATGGTATTCCCAAGGTGTTCTATAACTGCACCATGGATTTCATAACTTCATTATGGGGGCTAAACACCTGGGCATCAGCAAGGACTTCATCTAGAATAACACTAGCTTTCCTTTGCACTTTGGACAGGTAACAGTCTTCAGAGCATAAGCAGTTTTATCTTGGGCTTGCAATTCTGAAGCCAAAACCAACAAAGATGTCACACCTAAAATGAGACATAATTAAGGTTTCTTTGCTCTTCTTCCAATATTGTAAGAAAATACACTAGCATGTAGCATCCACTCTAATGTATGAAGTGTGAGAAACCTCGCAAAAGAAGATATCCACAATCCAATCTTCTTGGCCTAAGTCTAAAGGAAGAATCATTCTGAAGGCATTTTCTATATTCTGCAGTACTGGCTCCTTAGCAATGAAACCTTGAGATATGTCTGTGTATATATGTGTTATCGTGGTCCCTGAGACGTCCCATCAGGAAGCAGATTGCCTGCTTTATTATACTATTTTATTATACCATACTGATTATACTAAATGCCTCATTACGGCCAAGCAAGGCGCTCTCTCTGCAGAGATTTGACAGACAGAAATTCTGCATAATACCTGAATTATGTCACTCTCTCAAACATAAAACTTAGCTGCATTTCAAATCATATAAAAAGCACCAGTTTGAATTGTTAAAGGAACTAAAAATCTGGGGGGGGTTCTGAGGCTGGAAGTCCTTATTTTCTTACCATCAATTTATTGCATCATTCTGAGTTTAAGATGGAAGAGGGAAAGCAGTAATGTTTGACTGTTGATTCCATGAAGTATGAAAGAGAAATTATAGGATTTTGGTATTACAAAGAAACTCTCTTTTGGATCCTGTCCTTGCAGCATCCCTTTTTGCCTGTAAACATTTGCGAATTATAACACACAAAAGATAAAATTTTGTAAATACCAGTCTCAAGAAACAGCTAAAATGCAGAGCGTGCGTGGACTGTTGCATACTTATCACAGCAAAGGAGAATTTATGGCTGACTTAATAGCGTGTACAGTATATGCCCCAATAAGTTTACCTTGCAGAGAAAAGAAATATGCTCTCCTGTAACCCCATTCAGTTTGATCCAACTGCACTCAGCTGAGTATCTGTACATGGATATAACTAAAAGCATTTGGCTTATGCCACCATTATTGCACTGACTGTTATTGAAACCATCTACTTTTACTGAAA
>NW_010393854.1:18223-18859 GCF_000710305.1 Buceros rhinoceros silvestris
AAGAGTGTTTCAAATTGTAATAATTTCATTAATTTATTATTTAATTGGCAGCCTCAGTTTCTAAGTAGCCCAAAGCAGGAAAACTGAAGATGTCACAAATCAGGGCTGAAGCACATTGGCACAGAAGTATGGAAGGAGCTCATTTAAGGTCCTGCCAAAGCCACATAGTCTTATAATTCAGTTTTATGAGTAAAGGGTATCAACTCCTAAAAATTCTTAGATATTTATTTCCCTAAAGCCAAATACATACACAAATAACAATAGAAATTAAAGAGAAAAATGGAGAATAGCTCTTTTTTAGCCTCAGCATTTTCCTGGAAATATGGAAGAGCAACCTGTCTGCCATTCCCTACCCTAACTAAGCAGAGGAAATGGCAGTAGGATCTTAGGACATTCAGACAGGCAGAAAAAGATACAGTATGGAAAATGCAGAGGATCACTGATTTTGTTTATCTACTGTCAGAGAAAAATTGGCATTTTTAATATTTGCAAGTACTTTGAATAGGAAGTTTCATAACTAATTATTCATATTTCTAAGATTTGCCTTGGAAGACTAATCGACTAGTTAATATAGTACTTCTTTTCCTGTAAGAAGTGACAGCCTGTAAGTTTAGTCTGAAAATGAGACAGGAATGC
>NW_010393854.1:18943-21339 GCF_000710305.1 Buceros rhinoceros silvestris
CACCTTCCATCCACAGCTACGATCTATTCATTACAAGAAATCAAAAGTTTCTCAATTAACTGAAATGAATACGGAGCAAAGTACTTGAGAGAACCTGGTACAATTTACTCTGCATTGAGAGAAGTGACATTTTTAGTGCACTTGGTGTCTCAGCAAAGTCCAGTGAACCTTTCCACAGACTTAAACCGCATTATCCTCTTTTATCTGCTGCTAAACTTCAAAGCTGCACTGACCTAACTGAGCTCAAAATTGGGTTCAGAAGTGCAAGCTTTCCTCAGTCATTTTAATTATTTTTCCTCTTCAGTATCCATTGAGTCACATAAAAAATGTATACAAACTTCTCTGGGGTGAATAGCATCACGGATGCAATGAAGAAACCAGGATGACTCTGACGTAGAACTTTAAAAATAAAGCAACGACACACATTTCTTTGCTTGTTAGACTGTACCACTAGATTCCCACATTTCCCAGTAACTTCACAGTTTCATCTCAACCTCAGCAATTACTCAGAATGTTTGAAAAGGTAGATGGTCTTATTCAACTAAATATCTCAATTTTTCAAGTCTGTCGTGTATTTCCTGGAAAAACACATTGGAATGGAATAATAAAAGCTATGTTTTATTTTTATTAGTGATATAAATGTTCTCAAGGTACTTTTTAATGATAATTTTCCTGTTGTAATTGCTAATAAGGTGTATCTGTGTCTACTGTTTCAGACACAATATGCCTTTGGTATTGACAGTATTCAGCTCGCACTTCTGGAAAGAAGTCAGCATGAAGGAATCTTCTGGATAGGTTGCAAAGCTGATTGCATGGGCAATTCCACTAAAAAATTACTACTTATATGTTGAAAGAATTTTTTTTTCTGTTTGTTGAGCCTTTGACCTTTTAACAGAACAGAGCTCTTTAGATACCCTGAAGTACCTATACAGCAGGTTATGTTAATAGGCACTAATTTCATCATTCAAATTAATCTTCATTGAAAAAGAGATGTCCATGCATACAGAATATTGCAAGAAGGTGTATATATATGTGCATGTATGTATATGTATCTATATCTTGCATTCTTGCATAGATTTACAATAGAACACTATGTAGGTTCTGTTGTCCATTTGCCTTTCTGGTAGCACTTGATGACCTACTCAAGATGTATATTGTTTCTACTGGAAAGAAAAACCTAACCTCATTCACTTTGCCTTCACCCATTCTACTTCCTTACTGTCTAAGGGAAATCCACTGACACAATTCACCACGATTAGGATACAGCTATTCCCCTCAAAGATCACTATATTAGTTGGAAAAAAAACAAAGATAATAAAGTCCTGCCAAGCTCCAGGAAGTTATTGTCCAGTTGACAACTGCATTCACTGCTAACACATATGGCATAACCACTACTGGACAACCTTATCAGACTTGATGAAGGGGTATAACTTAACGAAGTTTGAAAAGAATAAGCCCCTTGGAAACTCTTCTCATATCTACAGCTATAAGAAAAATCTTCGGACAAAGAAACTGCCTCAACAAGCTCCTTAAAGTGCTACAAAAGGTAAAAATCACAGGCTAAAAGATGAGTGTTGAAAAGTTGGTGGATTATCTTGAAATAAACGTTGTTAGTTTGTGGGGAAGAGGAGTTAAGAGTGGTTATCTCTAGTGAATGCATTGTCAATGGATGCAAAAACTGAAGAGAATGCCTTGTAAAAATTACAGGAGGCAGAGGCCATCACTTCATCTCCCTCTTCATGGAAATGCCTCATAAAGAGACCTTTCTCTCAAACAGTAATTGAGTGAATAATCCATGTACTTTTTAAACCACTTTTTTTCCATAGATTGCTGAGCACATTCTCGAAGTTCAATGCTTAACAAATCATTGTAGCCTCAAGATAAGCAAGTGCAATAATTTTATTGCTGCAGCGTTAGAAAAGCATCAAAAGGACATTTCACACAGAGTATGCTATAGAGTTCTTTGCAGTTACATATTTTTATTTTACAGTCATAAAAGAATAATCCAATAGATTATTAATTCCATCACCCTTTCTTCTTCTCTCTCTAATTTCACATACACTCATCAAAATATACATCTTAGAACATGGCAATTGCCCTTGGAAAGTTCTGATTTAGAAATATTTGTCTTTCAGGTAGTGGGAGCTAAAAAAAATACTGTAATTTCTGTGACTTTAAAATGCATTTTTTTTTCTTTAGAGAATAGTGCTCCAGTGTACAAAGAAATCTTCCATAATGCTGAGATAGTTATGAACTCCGTTTGGTATTAAAAGACCGAGTAGTCATGTCTGAGAAGAGATGTGCTGAGTAGTTGTGACATATCACTGACAAAACATGCTTTTATCCAGCTCAGTCTGAAGAAAAAGAAGACAAAGTAGATAATGACATTCTCTCTC
>NW_010393854.1:21494-24467 GCF_000710305.1 Buceros rhinoceros silvestris
TTGAGATCAAACAAGTTCTTTCTTCACGTGGTGTCAATAGCCCAATCTTTAGATAATCAAGCTACAGGAAGGCCCTATATCCACTATGAAAGCACACATGTATCAGCCTGATTTTACAGGCATTGGTGTTAATTCTGTATTTACGGCAGTTAGGAGGGTTTTTTATGATATCCTAAACACATATTTCCATCCTGATTTCATTAGTTCTCAGATGTTGTTTTGGGGGCGGTTTGTTTTATGTTATAGCCCACTGTGGTAAATTGTTATTCTGGATATCTTGTTAAACTCTGGATTCCAGATACTATGCCCATATATACAAAAGAAGCCTTCATGTATTAACTACTTATAAAACAGAAAGCAATGGGTCGTCTTCTCTTAAGGGTTCAGCATCTGTGGGGACACACATTTTGATCTTCTTTTAAAGTAAGATATTGGCATTTTCAAGTATATTCGTACAGGTACCATAGATAAAACATGAAAAACATGAAAAACTTCACCTTCTGTCTTGAAAAGGTTATTTTTAAAACAGTTTTCAGGGATATAAATATCTATATCAATACTATTGCAATAGCATCTCACCATCCTTTGCCAAACTACTTAGTTTGGTCATGGTATAGAAACACGCGCTCTACATTTTAGCTTACATGACTGAACACACAGCTGAACAGTGTACAGTGATATTACTGTATATAATAAAACAAAAAAAAAGAAAAGAGCCACAGCAGGTATTTTAAAAATTTTTCACTTCTCAGTAAAACCAATTCAGCGCTTTGGGAACTGACAGTACAAATGTATCTGTAAATATTGGCAGAAATAGTACAAGAGAGACATGAACATACTGGAGATATTCCAATGAAAGGCCAAGAGGGTGATGAAGGGACTGGAGCACCTCCCACATAAGGAGAGGCTAAAAGAGTTGGGACTGTTCACCCTGGAGAAGAGGAGGCTCAGGAGGATCTCGTCGATGTGTACAGACATCTAAAGGGTATCTATAGCAAGGCTCTTTTCAGTGGTGCCCAGTGACAGGACTAGAGGCAATGGGAATGAAGTGAAACACAGGAGGCTTGGTCTGAACATCAGAAAACAAGCTTTTTATTGTGAAGTTGACCAAGGACTAACACAGGTTGCACAGAGACGCTGTGGAGTCTCCATCCTTGGAGAAACTCAGAAGCCATCTGGACATCATCCTGGGCACCATGTTCTAGGTGACCCTGTTTGAGCAGGAGGGTTGGACCAGATAATCACCAGAGGTCCCTAACAGCGTCAACTATTTTGAATAGCTGAGCAATACAATTTATCCTCACTAACAAGCGCTCTCACACCTCACTTGCACCTTTTCTCTGAAACTATCTAATGACTGGAGGCTGAGAGGAGATATCCCATAAAATGTCACTCCTGCTACTGCCTTACTTTCTATGCTGATTTGTACTGGTTCTTTCTTAAAAAGCAAATCTGATTATCTTCTTCTATTTCCAAAGCACCACACAACACAGCAAAACAAAGCAGAGCTGGTGGGTGTAACTAATGCCTAACCTGCCAATCCTCTCTGCTTCTTCCCAGTTACGGCTAACCCTCTCCGTGTGTCCTGAAGGCCCCCAACAGAATATCAAGACAGGAAAGAGACATAAACGGTGAAGTGATTCCATACCAAGCCTGTATCCCCTCAGAACAATGAAATTAGGAGGGCTATATTTTGCATCCAGTCTTTAAATTAATAACGACCAGCAAATGTGCAACCAGCTTTGTGAAACCAACTGAAGTGCTGCACTGAGGATGCCCCAGTGCAGGACATCTCGTTTTATACTTCATAACTGTTAGGATTGGGGAGGGAAGCTGTTTGATTGCTTGTTTGTTTGATTTCTGATTTCTATTGCTAGCTCCATTTAACAGACCTGTTCACAACACCTGTATGCCAAAACAAAATGTAAACTGTCAAAGCTGCGTCACCCTTCCCAAGATACAAGGCTGTGATTTGTGAAAAAAAAAAAAAAAAGAAAAAATCCCCTATAATCCTCTGCAATTTATTGAGTCCCTTCTGAAATTATTATCAGCGACTTTAAGGTGTTTATTAGGGACAGTGTCAGGTTCCAAATCTGTGAAGGCAGACATATCAATCACATATAGCAGTGACGACAGTAAGTATAAATCTGGAGAAAGTGCATTAACTCCCACGTGTGGAATAACATCTAACAAAGACAGCTGATTAGCTCATTCTCCACCACTGACTGCATTTCAGAAGATATTTCCATTACTATAATAAGCATACTATAAGACTTGCTAATAGGAAGAGTTCAGAGTCTCCTTGCAACATTATCATAGTAAACACAAAAGGCAAGGAAGAAGTTCTGCAGAACATTCCAGGATCCCTTAGAAAATCTGTAGCAAGTTATGACAAACTCTCAGAGGCATCCAAACCATGAGTATGTCCTCTCTGCAGAGGTATCATTATGGCCATTCACACAGGTCGTCAGAGTCCACACCTTGTTTCCCAGCTATTTCCTTTACCACATTTAACCTCTGCATGAATATCCTACTTCACAGCATGGGAACCCTCCCCTGGCCCTTTTGCAGCTTGCTTTTCTGTTATTCCTCCTCTGAGGCGTGAACGTACACTAGATGGTTTTGACTGTGAAGGTATTTGCCTCCATGTTTTTAACTTCCTTCTTCCAATGCATGAATGTCTGCACAGGGATTCCTGAGGGTTTATTTTATTAGTCATGTATGACTTTTATACCATTCTATGGCTCTTCCTGCGGTTTTCATACACTACACTTCAAAGTATTCAGAAATATAGATGAACTACTGGGGAAAAGGATGCAATTTTCTGTCTGGTCTTTCTGTTTGAACACTACCTGCTTTTTTCCTGGCAAATGAGTTGGTTAATTCTTTGCAGACTGTGTTCAAGAAGCAGCTCTTGAGGAAGAGCCCTTGTGTCAGACCTAGTGTCGCAGGTTGAAAAAGGGGGCTGTTTCC
>NW_010393855.1:0-13115 GCF_000710305.1 Buceros rhinoceros silvestris
GGTGGCACAGTTGTGTTTTGTGCACGGCTGGAGCACGGAACAACACGTCTCGATTTAAAGGACAAGGAGTATTACGCAACAAGCAGATGAGTAAAAAAAACCCGTTACTCGAACACTGACAAATCATCCAAAGGTCGCCACCGTCATGCACAGCTTAATTCTTTTTATCTGCCTGAAGGACAAGCCCACCAACCCGTGATGTTCTACCAACAGTTCACTGAACAGGCAACAGAAAGGAAGCTCAGAAGAAAAAGAAAAATGCTGTAACATTGCCTGGACAGTTGCATGTCTTCTTGCTGGTGATCCATGCAGCTGATCTTCACCCTTTCTTTTCAGTTTGTTCAGAAATACCCTATTGCTGGGCCAAGACCAGAAGTGTTTTGGCTTTCAAATTTGTGAACGATGGTGCATAAATCGAGGTTTATATCCTTTCCTCCCTGCTTTAGATGTACTTCGGATGTCACAGGGACATCTCCTTACGACATTTCTTTTTTGCTTGAGTCAGTAAGACCGTAAAGGACAACGTCACCTTCCCTGGCCATAGTCAGGCTGCTTGTGTCAGACATTGCTACACAGAAGAATAAAGTTTAGTTTACCTTGTGCTTAGGTGGTTAGTCTGACCTAACTGACCTAGAAAAACACTTTTCTTACCTATGTATACATAGCATCACCCTTCCAGGGAGAGGCCCCAAAGCGAGCTTCAGAGGCCACAGGGTTTTTTATAAAGTTATTGTGACGTTCATACATCCACCTCAAACGTCCTATACGAGTACAGGGATAATGCAGAATAGTAAAAGGGAGTAAGGAGTGACAGGATGCTGGGCAGTAGTTGGCAAAGTACTAACCTAATATTCTACCCCTGCAGGGCTGTGTAAGAAAGAATGTGGTCTGAAAGTGGAACTATCAGTCAAAAACCAGTTTTCTCACGTGAGACCTGTTCGATACCAAAAACATGGCTACTAATAAAATGTACTTGAGTTCCTGCAAAGAACGAGAATGGTGGCAAAAGATGGGAGTTCCTTCTTAAAGCCTGTGAGAGACTAATCCTACTTTCATTTCCACTTACAGGAAACTTCCTGAAGCTCAGAGTCCAGGGCTTGCTTAGAAAGCAACGTTTCCTCAAGCATAGTGATCTTGTCCCCAGAGTCATGAACCCAGAGACTGAAAAAAAATGTTTTACTTCATAATGGCTTGTATCCTAGATCACAGTTTTTTAACTATGTTTTTGTAGATAACACATGTTAGTGCATGTTTGGAAACCATTACAATGCCAAATACAGGACTGGATTTTGTAACCAGACTATAAACATACTGATACGGGCTGTGACAGGTCACTTTTGGTACAGCAAATATTTTCAATGATGTTCAAAGTAAAACACTCCTACAGATCTTTACTTCCAAAATGCAGCAACATGAAAAACTGAATTAGGTGAAAAACTAATTCTGACAGCTGCGAATGCTGTAGCACCTCCTGATCTGCACTGTGCGGAGTTTACGGCCGAGGTAACAGCCCCACTCCTTGAGATACTACTGTTAGCCTATTGTAAATTAGCACTGTTGACCATTTTTTCCAACAGATCAAAGACTTTGATGAATTACTCGTCTCAGTCAATTTTAATGAGATCCTGCAGGATACAACAAGAAGGAGGAACGTACCACGTGAAGAGATAATCGTTTTCCCTCTCCCTCCTCTTCTCTTAGAAGTTTCTTCAGACTCTAATTTGTTTTGAAGCATTTAAGCCTTTTTCAGAGAGATCAGCTCTCATCTTGCATACAGGGTGTTTTCATGATCATTTGTGCAAAGTGACGCAAGGCTGTCTTCTCACACCAGTTTTCACAAAAATTCAGACAAGTGGTATCTTTAAAGTCCCATATATGAGCAAGCTGAAACTTTTTAATGCTAAATTATCATTAAAACCTCCAGACAAGCTAATGCCATCTTTAACTTTATTCTTTGATCTCAGAGTTTCTTCCTGACAGGAGTGGTGACACTTGCCTCTGAGAGGAAGCTATCTGTCTGTATTCTCTGCATCAAGACTTCTAACCCCCTACAGAAATCTCACCTGAGGGATCTGAATGGAAATCTGCTGTTACATATATTTAAAAACTTAAAGTCAAGAAACAAAACCCGCCAACAACAAACTCCTGTAATTGCAGCCTGTCATCGTGCTGTTAGGAAAGCCACTGAAAAATACTCATCTACCCACTACTGGTCTAATGGCATAAGCCACCCCCCAGCTGGTTACTGTAACTCAGGTGTCAGGTTTGTGGGTGAAAATAAGTTACTAATTATGTTTGTATCATAATAGTGCCTAAAGCTCAACCGAGATCATTATCATTTTCTACCAAGCGCTGCAGTGCTCCCAGCCAAAGGACCTACCTGCCCTAAGCGCTTAACAGTTCAGACAGAAAATCCAGAAAAAGAAAGCATTGCTTTCTCTGAATACCACCCCCAGCATTAATGTAGTCATAGACTTCAGACAAAAAATTAAACCTGAACCTCCCTAATCTTAGAGTTTAATGGCAGATTCATCCTTTCTTTTTGTTACAAGGGAATGCAATGTACCCTTTTGACTGGAACTGCTGGTAGGCCAAGAAGAAAATAGTTTTTCACCCCAATGTTCAGCTTTGGGGACGGAGTTTATCTTTCAGTGTAAGTGACAATGATTTCTTTAAACACAGGAAAAAAAGATTCCCGAGGTAAATCGCTACATGCACACTAGAAGAGTGCCGTTCAAATGTTTTAAACAACACACACTACCATCTAGTGGTAGAAAGCACAAAGAATCTCAAAAGGGCTACTTTTATCACATGCATCTGCGACAAAAGTTCTCAAGTGAAAAGCAACTAAGCAAAACGGAGGAAAAAAAAATCAAACTATGTAGAACTTGATTATAACCAAATGGAAGATGTTTGGAGAAGGACTGAACATGTGGCCCCCGGGACAACTTCACTTCCTAAACACTCAGTTAAAGCACTGGCTTATTTAATAGTCCTCAGAATAGATTTTCATTGCACGTACTTAGCAGCTACGCACAGGCAGACACAGTTGGCAGTTTAAACTCGTCACTGGTATCAGTGCTAATACTGCAGAAGACTTGGAGGTTTTTTCCTGCACAGAAGGCTATTCACAAGACAGTACTGTGATCGTTCCTTGGTTGTAGGCTTTAACAAAGGGTATGCATATCTAAAATATACATATATTAACATTGTAAATTAATTTTGGCTATCAATAAGAGTTTTCATTAAATATTTTTTAACTACTCCCATATCCTGCAAGTACAAAAGCATGTGTCCTCAGTTGCTTCTTTATGTCAATCGACATTGAAATATTTGTACTTTCAGTTACTTGCCTAAATATGTAACAGAAAATCTTGATTTCTTAAACCTTAACCAAATAACAACCTAGATTTACAATAAAAAATGTCCAATACTTTCACAGACTTAAAAGCTCAAAGCAACCCAACCATCCAGTTGAATCTAAAAGATGATCAAAAGGACCTGACCCAAACTCATACTTCCCCACAGTCAAGCATGGCAAACCAGTGTGTGATGCGGCATTTTAGATGTTGACTTCATTTCTTTTGTTAGATCCTACAAACTTCATAAAGACCTGACTGGTTCAACAACACTGACTTGTGGGTATCTTCTTTATCAACAAGGTTCAAGGAAGGGGTTCTCAAACTCCCCTGTGGAAGGGCATACCCTCAGTGTGCCAGTCACTTTTCAACCTAGTTATTTTGCGGGAGGGGAAATGCCTATCCTCGATTCCTTCCTGGTGCCAGGAGAACCTATCCACACAGTGATGGCTCCTTCACAGACTGCCCAAAGAGCTTCACCTCCTTCCTGAAGGAGCCTTCAGCCTTCCTGAAGGCCTTGATTTCTAGAGTTTTCACTAAAAATCCTACTCAGTAAAATCTTCAGTTTACCTCTTTCGAGTGCTTTTTATCTGCCAAGCAGCACCTCTGGGTTAATTTCTCACAGGTAGACTTGTCCCCCTTAAAACAGCCTCCCACAGACAGAGGTCTGACTCTCTTTAAAGCAAGCCAGTCATCTTAAAATGACTATATTAAATACACAAAATCTAATACTTTTACTTTACGCTCAGTTTGAGCAAAGCAAATGCCCTCAAAAGAAAGGAGATATAAAGAAAATCCTTCGCCTTATTTAACAGTTTGTTCTCATGTAAATGCTGTTAAAGTTATGTTTTATTTCTAGCTTAAATTTGCCTGGTTCTCACTGACAGCCATTTGTTCTTGTGATATTTTTCTCTACCGTAGTAAAAAGTCTCCTAGTGCTTGATGTTTCATGTTGGAATCCCTCCTCACTATTCTTTTTGTTCAGCTAAGCAGATCCAGTCCTGCAAAGCTCTCATTAGAGCTGCTGAAAGTGGTTTCACACCTGGTCCATACTTGTCCCCGTCACGTTCCCTTTCCTTCCCTTGACTTAATCTGACAGTCCAAGGGATTCCCTTTTCAGAGTATCATCTCCCTTGGCTGGATGCCATCCAGCGCTGCTTGCTAAGCTCCTGCCTTACCTCTGTGGCACCATGCCCCCGCCCTGCCTTTTTTCCCGGATGCCTGCAGTCTTCACTCCTTAGCTCAGCCTCTGACCAGTGACAGCTGCAGCAGTCACAGTAACCAGGTGTTCTAAGTGCACTTGGTCCAGTTTGATAGCCTTCCCCAAGCCTTTCCCAAGGCAAACATACATCTTAAAACACCATTACCACAGGTATGATCTTTTCTTGGTTTAGAACAATTTGCGTAGATCAATTTTCTATGTGTTTTTTGGCCTTTGTAGCCAACAGCATTCAAGGAATTGTTACAGCCTGTATCATATCAACCATCTACATTAGCCATTTCAAGCCATATTGACTGAAAACATGACTCTGGCTCTCATAGCAAAATGTCTTTAACAGCACAACCTAAAGGGTTATTTCTGATAGCAGTTTGGTGCACTGCATTTGCCATCCTTTTTTTTTTTTCCCTTTTAACTTGTGCAGGCTGATCCTTTTTGTATCAAAACCACTGTAGTGAGAATGAGAAAGCAGAGCGATAGCCTCTCTGTCCCATATTGTGTTGATGGGTCTTTTGTAGAAGGACCTGGCACCCACAGGAGAGGTAGCGTTAACTGGAGTGTTTTTCACTGATAATGTTTGGAAGAGTAGGCATTGTCCTAGGGCAGAGATGGAACATACAAATAAAATGCTGTTAAATAAAATAAATACAGTGAAGCTACGGTTTCTTTACCTTGGTATTGGTAGGAGGCTAAAAAAAAGTCTTGAGGTGCAGAAGCTAAGGCTTGTTAAGGCGTCTTTAAAGTGGTAGGTAACCTACAAAGCTCAGTAACGGATTCAGATCAGTTGCTTTGTTAAATGTCTTATCAGCACCATCTCTTTTCATCTGTAGGTTATCTCCCCCTCTGCCACGGTTCACTATGCTCCTTCCCTGCTGCTGTTCGCAGTTAGGTGGCAAGCTGCTCTGGAATGGGTCTTCCTGTGTTTGCACTGTGCCCGGCAGGGTTGGACTCCCAAGGTCACTGCCACCTTTGGATGCCACCCCGATCTCACAGTGATAGGCTTTTCATTATAGTAGTGCAGCAGGTTACCGTGCACCTCTTACTGATTTTTAAATTACGCTCTGGTAAGTCAGCTCCCAAATTAGGCAGGAAAGAGTAATACATGGTAGAGGTAAGAGCCATTTATTTCAGGAGCAATCACTAATAAGCCTGGTTACTGATTTACTGTAGAGCTCATTTACAAGTGCTGTAGAACAAATGGTTTTGTCAGTAAGCACTTCTGAAAAGGAACAATAAATATAATACAATATCAACAAAGACTGTGTGAAATAGAACACAGAATCTCTGTGTTAATAGAAAGCGTAAGGTTGGGTTCCTAATCCTGGGGGAAAGGTGAAAGAAAAAGAAATGAAGAAGAGAAATAAAGAAAAAGAAAAATCAAAAGGAAAAATAAATAAAAACAGAAAAAAGGAAAATAAAAATAGAATAGAAAAAGAGAAGGAAAAGTAAAAGGGGAAGGGAAGGGAAGGGAAGGGAAGGGAAGGGAAGGGAAGGGAAGGGAAGGGAAGGGAAGGGAAGGGAAGGGAAGGGAAGGGAAGGGAAGGGAAGGGAAGGGAAGGGAAGGGAAGGGAAGGGAAGGGAAGGGAAGGGAAGGGAAGGGAAGGGAAGGGAAGGGAAGGGAAGGGAAGGGAAGGGAAGGGAAGGGAAGGGAAGGGAAGGGAAGGGAAGGGAAGGGAAGGGAAGGGAAGGGAAGGGAAGGGAAGGGAAGGGAAGGGAAGGGAAGGGAAGGGAAGGGAAGGGAAGGGAAGGGAAGGGAAGGGAAGGGAAGGGAAGGGAAGGGAAGGGAAGGGAAGGGAAGGGAAGGGAAGGGAAGGGAAGGGAAGGGAAGGGAAGGGAAGGGGAAAGGAAAGGAAAGGAAAGGAAAGGAAAGGAAAGGAAAAAAGAAGTTGTGGCATAACTTGCATGCAAATAAAATAAAATGAACATTAGTGGAAAATGGACCTGGGCCCATGCAGAAAAAACTATTTGTTTTTTTTTTTTTTGCAATTCTATCCCAAGAGAGATGGTGCTTGCCTGTTTCTACAGTTTCCTGCCCTTTATCATCACTTCTAGAGCATTATGCACCAAAACCAGATTCATTAAACACCATTACCACCCTCAGTCCCTCCCCCCTCCAAAAAAAGAAAAAAGAAAAAAAAAAAATTGTCAGCTGCATAGATGTGGGAATTCCACATTCGAATTAAGGAAAAGGAAAGTGGGGCTGAAGAGATCTCTGGAGATCACCTGCTCCAGCCTCTCACTACAAAGCTGCAAAATCATCAGTTTCTTTTCTGATGGTATGAAAAGCTGTTTTCAAGGCTATTTTACAGTGTATAAAAATATTCCAGAAAACTCTGTGGAAGTGAAAGCTATGTGTTATTTTATAGAGAAATACATAAAGATGCGATCTGTTTTTCTAATGACCTGAGCAATTTAACAGTAGGTGTAACAGTCTGTCTGCAAATACTGCAACACTGGTAATAAAAGACAAATGATCACTGTGCCTCTTGATCGCTCGTGTAAGTTATATCAGCTAGGTATTGACACAAATAATTTAAAGACTATTTTGTAATATTCTAATTTTTATTCCTCAAGTCTATAATTATTTTAAAAGATCTCTGAGTTTTGCAAAGAAGAATTATATTAAAAGCCAAGTTCAAGTGGAAATGGTGGAGAATGTGACTCTGTTAAAAAAAAAAAGCTGTTAAAGCTATTGAAGGTAAACTGAAATTTAAAACCAAGCAAGAGTATGAAAAGGTCAAATGAACTGTGATTAGGGAATTTATTTTAAGAAATTATTTCAAGCTGCTAAAGGCACAATAAAATAGGAAACTAATTTAGAATTAATTACAGTTTAATGTAATAGGAAGGAAAATAATAGATGAGTTCAAGAAAATCTAGATACCTTATTTAAAGTATCTTGGACCTCAGAAAAAGCTGAGTTATTTCTGGGTTCCACAGTAAAATGCTCTGATGGATCTAATCAGGATTCATATGCACCTTTGTAAACCAGGAAAAACAGCATTTATAACATAGAACCACCGTATGTAGCCTATCCGTTTGGTTGTGGGCACTCTGCAAAACGCCATGTTTTCGTCTCCGAAGAGTTTATATGTTAAGAACTAGTTTTCAGATGCCTTGAGCAGATGAAATTCAGCTAAAGTTGGAGCAGTTCATCACTTTTGAAAACTCAGGCCCCAAATGCAGTGCCACACTATGTGTCAGAAAAACTAGAGAGAGGGAGGAATGATGAGGATGACAATAATGAAATCACAGCTGTTTGATAAGACCCAGATCCTTGCAAAGACTCTTAGCTTTAAACATATCAGTAATCCCATTGAAGCTTGTGCAAATCAAGATGGTCCTTTAAATAGTGTTGCATGTATGCCCTTCTCTAAGCAATGGTGCATGAGTTAGGGGATGGCAACGGTTGAAAGGCATTTGGAAATTATGGGGAGGGGGAAGTTCAGGGAAGGAAGTTTGACTGGGATTATCTAAGCAGAATCAAAAGCCTGGGTAGAGGCCTGGAGCAGTCCAAAATGAGATCTGTTCCAGAGTTCAAGCCAGACGTACTGTTAACAGCAAAGTGAGTGCTGAGCTGGCCTTAGCTGGCAAACTAGGTAATGTGAGGCTCCAGGGCAGTCACTGGACTTTCTAGGACCTTGGTGCTTCTGGGCCACATTCAAAATTAATTCCAAACCACTATTTAATTAAATTCAATATTATACTTGACAATAAAAAGCTACATACATATAAACACTGTTTGTTATCTTGGCTGTGTCACATGGAGGATGTTATTTCCTCATTAAAATAGTGCTGCTTAGAAAAAAGAAAAGAATAAGAAAGTCAAAGACTGTTTAGGGGAATGAACGGGTTTTAAGTACTTTAAAAAATAGTAAGCAGTACAGAGTTCATTTTTGGAAACTTTGTTATCGATATTTTTCTGGCTTTTTAACACGCTGCAGAATGTTTCATTCAGAATTTAAGCACAAGCTGCTTTGGTGCCTGCAGCATTGGGGGATGAGGAGAATTTGGGGAACAGAGTAACAAATAGAAGGAAGAGAGGGACTGGTGGTATCTGACAATAAGGGGTGCCTATCCTTCCTCTCTGCTTTTTCAGCCTTGCTTAGAAGTAGCTTGGCTTTCTGTGCTTCCTAGCCCAACAACCAGGATTTCCCGCCCCCCTTGCATGTCTATATCCCTACCTTCTTCCCAAGCAGACTGCCACTAAGCAGCTGGGAAGGGAGCCGATTGCCCCTAATCAGCTTAATGCTGGGAAGCTCAGAACTCTAAATACAGATGGCATCACCCCCCCAACATGCAGCATGCTGCTGCAATTGTCACTGAGGCATCTCTTCTTCATTTTGTTGGGGTGGACCAAATACCCTCTCAACCACAACGCAACAGAATGCCATACCGACCTCTTGACAGACGTTTAAGAAACCAGGGACGAATATAGCGAACATACATCTACTTTGAAAGTAGGAAATATTACAGTCCTCCAATACCATTTTTTGACTTGCAACTGCGTCTTTTCCGTAGTTGTAATAGCATATTTTAAATAGGAGAATACAGAATTGGCTTACATACAAATGTTAATGCAGTATTGGGTTTCTGGGGTTTTTTTCCATCACAAAGGGCTAGGCAGTCATGTTCTTATATGGGATAATGTTTTATAGCACAAGTGATTTGTGGAAATTCCAGTTAAACTACCAACTGCAATAGAGATAATGCGAAAAAAGTAATTGGTCTTTGGCCTGCGTTTTGCTATCCATCTATTTCCAAATTTCATTCTGTAAAGGAATCACCTGGGACAGGATTCATCTCATATAAGTTTAGATGTGCCCAGCAGAGACATCTGCCCCTGAGTGAGTCACCTTTATGTTCTTGTACCGTCAATGCAGAGAAATAGGCACTTTTCTGTCAAGGATCGTGGGGGTCTGTGTTAGACATCTGCCTTGGGATGAGAAGAATCATTTCACTGACTCTGCTCACTAGATGTCTGTTGGGTCGAGGGTCTGCAGTTTGCACCTGTCTATGTTTACTCTGATAAATCCCTCCCTCCATCCCATGGTGAGGAACCCAGTTAAATGCCCAGTTAAATGCAATTTCTGGAGGCTCTGCTCGCCCCTACTTCCCAGTGAGTTTGGTGCCAAAGAGCAGTTACTCAGCATCTGGTAGAAACAAGGAGAATTCAAGTCATGTGGAGGCAACTTTTAGCCTGTGCATACATGGCTTCATTTCTGAAGTGTGGCAGACCCTGGGAAGAGCAGATGCACACTCTTGATGAAACACAACAACTTCAGCCAGAGCAGGCACCAGGAAATAGGCAGAGCAGGCTTCTGCGGGAGGCAGCAGCCTGCACGGGGAGGCAAAAAAGCCTTGCTGACTCTGTTACCCCAGTTCGCTGTTCAGTTAGGGTGAACTGTTAAATATTTGGCATTTATGTGAACTGGGGTTGCAGGGGCATGAACAAATACCCTGGTCTGCTTCCCGTTCCAGTGGGGCTGATCTGTCCCAGGAGTTAGGCAGGCCAGTGGAGAGGGCTCTCTCTGAGCCCCTTGTAATGCAAGATGCGTTTTTTCCTTACCTCAGGCTACAAAAACTACAGCCTTGGTCTGCAATTCTCTGTACAGTCAGAGAAGGAAAAGAATTTGCGATAATCCAAGCAAGTACAGCCTAATTGATATAACTTGTTCACTAACAGACTCTAAAGGGATCTTCGTGTTGTCCACTAATGTCTAACATCTGTGATATTTAATTACCTGCACTCATCTTTTAAATGAAGAAGGTGTGCAGTAATCCTTCTCGAAGCCGAACTGAGAAAATAATATTTATTAGCTGAGGGCCTATTTTAGAAACAGATGGGGTGTAAAGAGCTTGAAGGTAGTGTGCAAGAGTGTGAAGCAGGAGAGATTAATTGTTAAGTAATTGAGACAGAGGGTAAGAGTGTTGAATGCAGAGAGCGCAGAACAACAGATATCCAAAACTCTGGGGTTTCACTGGGACAGATCTGACTTTAATGATGTGTTTCCAAACCTGTGTTTGTGAAACCATGGTGCTGAAGAATGACAGGGAGCAATGACTGGCCAGCTCTTCTCCAAACTATGCCCATCCCATCCCTCTTTACCCTGTTCCTCGACTCTCTGACTTCCTACTTCATCTCTCTTGCTTGCACAGGGATCTCATGGCATAAGCACCAGCAGGGTGACCTGCCAGAGCAGCAACATTAACCCAGTGCTTGCATATGTCATTGCTAAGTCTAAACACCAGTAGAATTAGGAAACGGCTATTTCTATAGTTGAGGAAAAACACAGCAAGATCTGATACAACCCGGTCAATCATTACTCCACAAAAATGGCCAACATATCAAGTACTATACCTTAAACTTTTTCTCTGTCCTACAAAACATAACAACTTGGTTATGTCAGCTGTTAGTCCTTTTCTGCTCTACCTTTGTCAGACCTCTATGAGTATTTAAAGAGCTAATCTTTTGTTACACTTAAACATTGCCCTGTATTAATAATCAGGCAGTGTTTATCACTGAAACGGTTTTTTTTCTGGCCTTGAAATCCTCACCTTGATTTGTACTAAGAGCTACAGAGCAGGGGATAGGCAAATAAAGAAAAATAGGATACTGGTGTTAATGAATAAGCTCTGCAATGAGTAAGTGTAGGTGAGAGACAACCATTTCTCACGTAGTTCCACCAGATCAGCAGAATGCAAGTCCAAGTCAAACTCACAACCAAAAACTGAAACCGATACCCAAAGGACATATTTAGAGAAGTGGTGCAGAGCCAAGGAGCAGTTGAAAAGAAGATACACTGAAGAACAGGCAGCTCAGAGTGAGCCAGAGGAGGCTGTGCCACATGGGGCTGCAGAGGGAATCCAGCTGTTGGAATCTGTCAGCCACCAAAGCTACGCAAAGTTGAGCAAAGCATGGGGGGACTGGAAGCAGGAGAGGGCTTCTCAAGAGGCGCAGCCAAACACGGTATTCATACAAACATAGCCAGTTGACTTCAGTGGTTGTGTCTGTAATCTGCAACTATTTCTCCTGAAAAATTCCCACCAATTTTATGCCATGGATGCTGCTTTGCTATTTACTCCCACTGTGAAAACCTGAGGTGAGCCGCCTTCTTTCCAGCCAGTGTCCTATCCACTGCAGGGCAGGATACAACACGGCAGTGCTTGCGGATGGTCCGCACAGCTGAAGACGGCTCTGTCTCATATCTGAAAGCTTTGTAAGACAGGACTTACAGAGCACTTGGGGGTTGTGGCCAGCTTTCAGGCCAAGTGTTAAGATCCTTTCAGCAAGGGTTAGGATGGGTAAGCCAGTATTACCTATGTAGCAATAGAGATGACTGAGATGTGTCGTTCTACTGATATCACAACCCCTACAGAGAAGCGAAATAATCGCCTTACAATGGGTGCAGCTGCAAGACCTCCATTGCCAGATGATAAATCTACATTCCTAAATCTTCCAGAAACACCCCTTCTGACCATGCCTGCCCCCCATTCTTTTGTCTCACTGGCAATATCTCTGGGCAAGCATAAATTCCTCAAAAAATAGCTGCAAATTGTTTATTTATTTTTCTGTTTGTTCGGTTTTATCAGAGCAGGTATTCGACCTGATGGAATGATTTTTTCTATAATATTTTCCATCTCCTGTGGGTTGCATCTTCTCCCTTGCCACCCATTCCAAAACCCTGTGCTCAGTTTGTCCCCACACTTTCCCCTCTCAAGTATAAAAAACTGGGTCAAACTGCATGGTTTTAAAATATGGTATCTCACTCCTGTCAGCTGACTTCTCTATCCACTGCCTTCTCTATACCTAGAAAAGCAGAATTATTTTCTGTTCAAATAGCATCAATAATGCTTTCACAGAATTAATTTCTGAGAAGAGTGGGACTAGAGTGCTCTAGCAGGCTGCATCTCCTAGAAAATTTCTTCTTTTCTACCGGCAAAACTACTGAAGGTTATCCTCACACCAGAACCTGCTGGTTGTTGGTTTCCAGAGGAATTACCAGAAGTGTGAAAAGATGTCTTTTATCTGCAGGATGAATCTGCAGCTGCCTTACCCAAACTAAAAGTTGCCGCATCTTTCACACCAGCCACCTGCTCTTCATAGAACACGTTTTTCTCCTCATGTTTAAATGCAAACTCTCGCAGAGGTGCGTAGTACTTTACATGGTCACGTATGAAGGAAAGCTACTTCAAAGCATGCAAATCCAGTTTCTTTACACAGAGTATTTTGCTGTTCCCCCTTACAACTTCTGCAAGCAGACAAGGATACATTTTCCTCCTTGACAATGTTTGGTGCAGCCCACAGATGGCTTGGGAATATGTTTTACATACTATGTAGCTGCGGAGATGAGGTATTGGTTCATCGGTGTCTTTAAGAAACTGCAAGGTTTTGTCGGGGCTCTGCCGGTTCCAGTGCACTAGCAGCAGCGGGGCTATCAGTGGTTCCCTTCAAGATCCTGGATTTCGGAAATGGTGTCCCTGTCCTTGTTCTGGTGGCCAGCAAACCCTCGGGCCCTGGGCAGCTGTCAGCTGCA
>NW_010393855.1:13559-13836 GCF_000710305.1 Buceros rhinoceros silvestris
GCCCTGGGCAGCTGCCGGCTACCCCTGCCGGCAGGCGCAGGGCTTGTGGGTGCCAGGCTGGTGCCTGGGGAGAGCCACGGAGCGCCGGGGGGTCTGCAAGGGACCGCGTCGGAGGCCGTCAGCCGCAGCGAGGGAGCAAAGCGAGAGAAGAGATGGGTCTCGGGGGGCTTTGCGGTGGGAGGTGAGGGCAGGTCAGGCAGGTGTTCGGCAGGCATGCACAGCCAGCCCTGGTGGGTCCACTGGGAGCGGGGGGACCAGCTTTTTGGCCACTCTTTGC
>NW_010393856.1:0-1681 GCF_000710305.1 Buceros rhinoceros silvestris
GCCATTCAACATTGGAGCAATAGCAATTGAAAACGGAGGTTCTATGAATTCTCTGTTGCCAATAACTCTGTTTGTATCATTTGTATCAGTTACCTCCAACTTGGTCCAGCTGTGGTTTATCATCAAAAGCAGGTACGACACATGCATTACTGTCACCTCTCCACCACCACGAGTGGAAGTCACCCCTGTGAAGAGGTGGAAAGAGGAAGTCCCGAGAGAGGAATTCCGAAAAGAGGATGGGGATTCGACAGCGGATAATGAGCCTGGTGACCCTGGCAGCCCTGATGGTGATGCACCACCAAGCCGGTCTGAGAGACCAAGTCCCGCTCGAGATGAATGCCAGTGTGAGAGACGACGGCCCGCGCGAGATAAACCTCACGAGATAAAGACTGTTTGGGTTTAAGGTTGATGACGATGAGGATGAGGATGAGAATACTCAACCTTTCTCTAGGAAGGACTTGAGAAACGTTAGACAGGAGTTTAGCAGGCATCCAAATGAGTCGATTCTGGGGTGGTTGCTTCGTTGCTGGGACCAGGGAGGTGATAGCATCGAACTAACTGGTGGTGAGGCTAGGCAGTTAGGAAACATGGCCCTGGAAGGAGGTATAGATAATCAGATAGGGACATATGGGGGAAGACTCAGCATTCTTAGGCGATTTCTGGGAGCTGTAGGGCACAGATATCCCACTAGAGACGACCTCACACACCGTGCCCCCGTGTGGGATGTTTTAAGTAAAGGCATCGAATACCTGAGAGAACTGGCTATGAAAGAAATTCTCTATGATGAATGAAATGGTGGAAATGTCAACCCCGTGTCGGTAATCGCTACCCCGGCTTTACTTAAAAAGTCTATTTGGACCGCACCAAAAGACTACATCCACACATTGTCTACCATGCTGTGGGGTCAGGCAGACGATCCGGAAGATTTGACCATAGGGGAGGTGCGTAACCGAATCCGTCAGTATGATGACGTTATTATCCGTCAAAACCAAAAAGTTCTTATTGCACAGGTGCAGAAGTTAGCAGATGCTATTGGGGAGAGTTGTTGGTCAGTCGGTGAAACTAATTTTCCACCAATTAATTTTTCTCCCAGAGCTAATAGAAACAAGCAGGATCGGCCACACGGTGATTACCTGTGCTTCTGCCGGAGATGGGAGCAATAGCAACCCTCAGCATATGAGTTACGCCGTAAAGGACGTAACAGCGATGACTACGGCCGGAGACAAATTGCTCCAGCCTCTGGTGAGAGACGCAGCAAATCGCGGAGTTTCCCCAGCCAGAGACAGACTGCTCCAGTCTCTGATGAGCGACGCGACAGATCACGGAGTGTCCCTCCTGGCGGAAGTAAATCGTGCCATGCAGATCCTTCTCCTGATCGTGAAGTCCACCTACAGCGCTAGGGGGCCCTGCCTCTAGCCAGGAGGAGGAGAGGGATAACCGTGTCTTTTGGATTGTGTGGATTCAGTGGCCTGGCACATTACGGATGACTGCGGCCAGAGACAAATCACTCCAGTCTCTGGTGGGCAACGCAGCAGATCACGGAGCATCCCTCCTGGCGGAAGTATCTCACGTCACGCAGATCCTTCCCCTGATTGTGAACTTCACCTAAAGCGTTAGAGGGGCCCTGCCTCTAGCCAGGTGGAGGAGAGGGCTAACCATGTGTTTTGGATTGCGTGGATTA
>NW_010393856.1:1995-2444 GCF_000710305.1 Buceros rhinoceros silvestris
CTACAAATGGGCCTTTGGTATTGCAACCGTGGAAGCAGATGGCATTATCCGGTTGTCTACCTCAGTTGAACTTTCAGATGACCCTTTGGCTGTGGGCCAGATGAAAGTGAAGGATCAGAAAGTGCCCATTGCAACATCCATAGTTCACCGTCGGCAGTACCGGGTTAACCGAGACTCTCTGTGCCCCGTAGAGGAGATGATTCGGGAGCTGCAGAAATGGAAGGTCGTCGATTGGACCTGTTCACCTTTCAACAGTCCTATTTGGCTGGTGCGAAAGTGTAATGGGGAATGGAGACTGACAGTGGACTACCGTGGCCTGAACGAAGTGATGCCACCGATAAGCGCTGCTGTCCCTGATATGCTGGAGCTTCAGTATGAACTGGAGCCCAAGGCAGCCAAGTGGTATGCCACGGTAGATGTTGCTAATGCTTTCTTTTCCATTCCCATAG
>NW_010393857.1:0-543 GCF_000710305.1 Buceros rhinoceros silvestris
CATTGCCAGTGTAGTTGCAGAGAGAGTCATTACTGGAGTAACAATCTCACAAAGCTACACTGGTCTCTACCCTCTTAACCGTTCCCCTAGCAAATGTCCGTTCACCACATTTAGAATCTAGTGCTCTAGAGAAATAGGTTTTCTTGAAATATGGTGATTTTTCTCCACTAGTTTCTTCTATTCGAAGGAAATCCTGAGCTGTACCACTTTCACAGCAGAAAAGAGGAGTTTCTCTTTCGGGTTCCCCAGGGATTGGAATAGCTTTTCCCTCCTAACCTGTGTAGATTAGCTGCACAAGCTGGAAGGTTCTTGCCCTTGTTCATGAAATGCCTGTGTAGCACTTCTGTCCCTGAAGGCTCTTCAGCAAGACTATCCAAATGTCACCAAGAAATTCCTCTTATTCTCTCTTGCTTCAGGAAAAGCACATGGAAAAACAAGATTATTCACAGAGTGGACTTGAATTGCCTGCCAACCTTGTGCTGCTGGACTGTTCATGGTGGCACTTTGCATGTGTATCCATCTCATCCTAGTCCACTGCAACAG
>NW_010393857.1:764-1721 GCF_000710305.1 Buceros rhinoceros silvestris
CTTGCTGCATGTTTGTCCTAGGAGTGGTGTGGACGGTTGAAATATTGGATTCCACTAAGCTCAAAGTTTACAAAGATGAAAATAATAATTTAGTTGGCTCCAGAAGGCATTTGTAGTAACAAAGTGTTGTAGCTGACAGGCTTTGTTTTCCACTGAGAAGTGGAATACATTGCCTTCGAAAGATATAGGATAGAAAAGGTCTGGCAGGTACCTTCTGTGCAGCATCATCTTTAGAGACTGGCCAGTGCAGAATGTGTCAGAAGAATTTTGTGAGCTCAGACTTTGAAAGCAGGGAATTTCCCTTCATTCCTCGAAGTTGGAGAGCATGCAGGGGAGATTTTACAGCAGATCACCTCACAATCTAATGTTAGTAGAAAGGAAATACTGCTAGTGAGAAGGAAATGCATCCCCATTGTGTCTGAGGAGAATAAGCAGCATTTCTCCCTCAATCAATGAATCAATCAAAAAAAAAAAATCGGGACCCAGAGTCGATTCGAAATCTGCCTACAGAGTGATACGCGCAACGTCTTCCTTAAGATACTGTTTGAAAATCCTTTACAGCTGATCCAAGGGCCTGAAGATTAATATGAATTTCCCAGAACTGTCTGCTCCCTCCGCAGGATGAGTTGCGGTCTAAGTCGATCCTCAAGGCCGACAATGAGTACCTGAGCCAGGGGATTTTATCCGGTCTCCGACACGAATCCTTGCTCGCAGTACCAGCCCGTGCTCTGGACCCCTCGCCCTCCCCTCCCATTTTCGTCTTCCAATGGTACTTCATCCCAGGTCCACTCTTGACCTCTCCCTTTCACGGAGTTCCTCCCTCTAATCACCCCATAATTAGATATGCGTATTCCTAGAAGCCCCTTCAAACATCTCCTAATCAGTCTCTTATCAGACCCTGCCTGATAATCGTTATATTTTTTCCCCCCCTTATTCTTTACAAAGTTTCCGTTGAAC
>NW_010393858.1:0-27892 GCF_000710305.1 Buceros rhinoceros silvestris
AGCTGGGGGCGGCCGACGCTCCGCGGCCGCGGGACTTTCCCCCGAGAGGAGTGCGCGGCCGCGCAGGGGAAGGCACCTTCGGCAACATACCCCCAACCCGGGGCTGTGGCGAGGGACCGGCCGCGCCCCGCGGAACCTGCGCTCTCCCCAGCGGGGCACCGCGTGGAGTTCCACGCCCCTCACACACACATACACAGAGGGATGTGGTTTGGATGGACGAATACATGTGGGTGTATATGCTTCCTGGGGACGTCCCTGGGTGGAACACCAGTGGGGACATCCCGGGGACCTGGGGCAGCCATGCTCAGGTGCACCCATAACGTACCCTCTAGGGACTCACAAAACAAAACCGAAGTTGTCAGAAGGACAGCTGGGAAATTCGGGTGCTTTCCAAAGCAGGGAGAGAGCAAAATTAATCCAGTTAAAATACAGAATTTCTATTGAGCCAATTGGGCTGCGTGAGCAGAGGAACTCTGCTGCCTTTTGTGCAAGACAGCAGCGAAGTTAGCCAAGATCTGATTAAAAACCCCACACCCAAGGCAGGTGGCAGTTTTCAATCAAAATTTGTTTATTCTTCAGAGTTTCATTTTGCAAATCCCCACTCTGAATAAACGGGGGACGTGTCCCTAGTTTGCAGCCTGCAAACATCCTGTGCCCGCCCCTCAGTCCTGTGCAGCCCCGGCAGTCCAGCAGTGACAGTTCCTGGAAGAACCCGGCTCACCTCCCCGTCCAAATTCAACAAAAAGGCAAAAACTCATCCTTGAAGCACGCCGTCAAACCCCGGTCCCTGGAGGAGTCTCCTGTGAGGCATAATAAATACCCAGGAAAAAAAAAAAAACAGGGGCAAGTCTCAAAAAATCCCCTTTAATTTTGCTTTATTTGAGGGAAGCGGGGTGGGTGGGAAGGGGTGACACTGGCCCAACTCCTGGAGTGCTGTGGGAGAGGCATGTGGCACACCCCGATCGGGCTCCGTGCCCAGCAACGATGCCAGGGTGCAACATCCTCACCCTCCAGGTCATGGTACGGGGGAAAGTCTGGTCAGGGCAGGGATGTGCTCTGGCCATCATTGTTCCCGAAAAATCCAGGGATTTCTCATGCATGGAGGAAGATGGGATGCTCGATGGGCTGGGGAGGGAAGATGTATTTTACATGGAGATACCTTTATTTTTTTGAGGAAGGGGAGTAAATCAACATGACATCACCCTTTTCCATTCGTCTATGCAGAACCATGGCCCAAAGGGATGGTGCAAGTGCTGCCAATTTGGTAGGAAACATGGGGACTTGCCTCAGAAAGAGGGGATGCAACCCATAAAAAATGGGGCATGACTGAAAAAGAGGGTCTGAGGCAGCACTGGGAGCTCCTTCCCACCCGCTGCCCGTGTGTGTTTTTATACTGACTTTGCAGGTAGGCAGAAGGTGTGAGGAAGGCACAGCAGGTATTTTTCTCAGTTGTTGCCCTTGCCAGTGAGATGCAAATGGCTGAGAAGAAGCTAAGAGGATTTCCAGGGAAGTGAGGAAATCCCTTCGCGGAAAGAAGCATCGCTGGGAGCTCTCCACGGGCTGGCCCAGTCCAATGCCCAGCATGAAGCTAATGTGCGCTTAACTCGGAGACGCTCCCGTGAGATTTTGCACATCGTGAGAGTGCTCAAGGAACAGCACGAGCTGATTCAGGGTTTATTTTTATTAACCAGCCCTGCCAGAATGGTGGCGGGAGCCAGCTCCCCCCACCTCCACGTGCTCTCATGCTTCCCAGGGCTTCGTTTGTTTGTTTTTTCCAGAATGGTTTTGTAAGCGATTCCTCGATTCCCTTTACTAAGCGCGGAAAGACAAACGGTGAATTATCGCTGTTGTTAATAAAATTACTCTGCTAATATTTTTCCCCAACACATCGAATATTATTGATAGGTCACGGGTGAAGCCCTCCTGATGCAGGCGGCCGGCGCAGGGCCTATGCATCACCGCAGCTCCACGTACACCATCCAAATGGTGCCTTGGTGGAGTGTAAGTGGTGCACAGGCCTTTTATGGGCCTTCTGCAGAACGGTGAATTTTACCCAAACTGCAGGTTAAAACCCATGTTAGGGATTAATGTAATCAGGTCCATAATCGCTCGATCAAAAACTCCCCAAGCACCTCTTCACCTGCTAAACCAGGTAGCTCCTTATCTGGAGAGCGCTCTAACACATTTTAGGGGACCCTTTGCTTTTCTTCCTCTAAAAAAAAATACTCATTGCTAAACTCTGCCAAGTCCTGGCTTAGCGGCAGAGCCAGGGGAGTCACTGAAGGGCTCTCCTGACTTGCCACATGTCTGCGCTGGTCCAACATTTTTCTCCTCCACCCTCTGAATACGGATTTGAGTTATCACAATTTTTCTGTGAAAAGTGGGTGACCTTTGCAGCAGCTTCAGAAAGAAAGAAGTTGGCTTTTTTTTTTTTCCTTCTCAAAATCCATTTTTTGGGCCAAACTAATTTTTTAAAAAAATTATTTTTTGAGGAAACACGGACCGTTTCCAGCAGAGCTGTTTCCTGCTGTTCCCCCACAAAGCTTCTTTGTCAGTTTGACCATGAGGGTACTTTTATGAATTCAATTTAGATCTTTCACCTTATTAGAGGAATCTTTATTAAACATTTTATTGAAGTCTTTTAATGCCTTCCAGGGCATGTTGTAAAACCTTCCTGATTTCAGAAGCTTCTTTGAGGCATCACAGGCAGTGCAGAGCCTGGATGAGCGTTTGCAGCACTTGTGTGATGGCAACTTATGCCTAGCTCATGCCTAGGACAGGACGGATAAAACTGGGAAGGGTTTTAATTTTGACAAAATCTTTGATGCAAAGAATCAATGTTTATTCCTTAAACCACATCAACATCATATTTTTGGTTCTATTTCCTGCTTTTGCCCAGGAAAAAAGGGTTTCCAAGAGGAATTTTTGCTAAGGAGCTGATGAAACAGTATACTTAGCTCTTTAGGCAGTATTTGCAGTCTGTAAATAAAGATTATTTAGGGTCTCTTGTTAAAATATTACGTGATGGAGGAGTTCAACAGTCACCTTTAAGCAACTGGGCAGAGAGAAAATATGTCTGTGGGACCATGAAACATTCATCTGTCCAGAAGGAGAGGAAAAAACCAAAAGCCAGGAATGATCTATTATAAGGGAGGAAATCTGCACTTCAGCATTTGCCAAAACGTCTTAATTGCTTTGTAAACTCATCTAAATAAATAAAAGGTGGAAGGCTGTCGCGGGTCTCTGCTGTGAATGAGCGGGGTCTGTGTGGCAGGGAAAGAAGACCCAATCCTGCCCAGGGCTGGGCTCGCTGCTGTCTCTGAGTTGCAGCAGGATTTATGGCAGCTGGGGTAGGAAGGTTTCACAGGGCTTGGAGCGGGTCACGAGGGTGTGCAGGGGATGATGTCCTACTGGCTGGGAGGCTGATGTGGGGAGCAATCCTCTGCACTGGCCCTTAGTCGTGAACAGGAGCCACTCAGGTGGCTTTCAGCCCCATGGAAGCTCTCCCAGCTGTTGTGGCTCCTCTCAACTCAAGATTTACTGCTGCTTCTACATCCTGGTGTGAAACATGGAGAAAATGGCTCTGTGCAATACACTTACTTCGAGAACTCACACAGCTCAGGTGTAAGAAGGCTCCTTTGGTTTCCTTGGGTGTATTTAAAACTTTGCAGTTTGTGGGGTTTTTCATTACTTCCCTTGTGAAAATATTCCACTGTCTACAAGACTCTTCTCCTCGTAGTTGGTCTACATAGGCCATTTATTAATTTTACCTCATTACTGCTTGTTATACTTCTTAGCACTGATGCAGAGTTAACGTTCATTTGTAATATGATGACATTTGTGCTGACATAGAGCTTTCAATCCAGCGATCTCAAAACACTGAATGGAAATGAATGAATTTAACTTGTGCAACTCATTTAACTTTGGAAAGGCGTTACTGTTCCTCAGTGTTGCAAAGGGAGATACTGGGATTCACAGGGAGCAACTCCACTTAGTGCCCAACACTCAGGTCTGTCCCCATGGGATTGGATCCTCACCCTTCTGCCAAGTCCTCCTTATCCCCAGCTTTAATTCTCTGCCCTGCTCCAAAAAAGTGGGGAGATGATTTGCCTCCTCAAAATCCAAGGCAGATGGTTGCTCAGGGCATAAGGACGTGCTATGTTTCACTCTAAGAGCACTGGGCCCCGAAAGTGGGGGTACTGTGCTGTGAAAATGTGAAAGGACCTTTGGATTCACTTCCAATAAGCTTTTATTTAGTCCTTCATGGCTCTGGGTTTGGAGGTTACCAACGGGTGCCTGAGCTCTGGCTCTGCACTCCCCAGCCTTTTGCTGAACTGCAAAAGGAAAATGGCTGCGGTGTTTCAAAGGTGAATATGTCATGAGGTCCCACTGAGCCCTGCCTCTGCGTACGTGTAGCCTGGGAACGCGTCCTTAAACGAATTGCACTTTTCTTGGGGTGGGGTTGAGACCCGTGGGACATCAGGTCAGATCCTGGTGCTGTTTGAGGACTGGGTAAAGCTTGTGGGGGCTTGATGGATAAGGAGGTGGCTCCTCTCTTATGCATTTAGCTTGTTTCTGGAGTATAAATGACTTCTCTCTACCCCTACAGCCTGCAGTTACAGGTCTGGCTTCGTTAGCTCTGTCAGGGTCTTCCTCCAAGCAAAGGGATGAACATACTATTCATCCAGTCCCGCAGCCCATGTTTCCACAATTTTTTGTCATAGCATTTAAACTGTGTAAATTAATGGGACTTAAAATAAAGTGCTTCAGGTTAACTGTATTCTAAAGCCAAACCAGAGTTTCATTTTCCAGATTAGTCTTGTTCAAATTCGTAAGGTAAATTTTCATCTTCATGTATTTGAAATATTTTCCTTCTTTACTTTCTCCTGCTACATTTTACCATTTCATTTTCATTCCTTAGTGAACCTCAACCTGGAGCAAGGGTCATTGTCATACTGAAGCCGCAGCCAGTGCAGCTCCTGCGTACCTTCAGTGGTGGCTGGAAGGATCTGGCAGTGCTGGTTTGTTTAACACACGCTGCTCACAGGGAGATAACTGGAGGAGACTCATGGCTCAGACTTCACTGCGCCCATTTGGCTTCTAATAACTAATGGCCCAGTCCTGCATCCCTTATGCAGACAAACAAGCACATTTCCTCAGAAAGATGGGCTAGATCCTGAAGAGCTTCACTCCTGTGGTTGCTTCCATTACAGTAATTATTTGCGGGGATAAGGGGGTAAGTACTGGTAAGGATTTTTTTGGCTGTCATTCTGGCAAGGCCGTATGTCTAGCATAGCTTTAGCTAACGTGTCCTGCGTGTTTGACATGTTTCTTATGCGTGCGAAATGTAATATACTTATATGTTTTGGAGTCATGTATTTAGATATGATCTCATGTAAGTCTGGCAGATAAGTATGTTCATATCATATAGCACTGACATTCTTATTTTCACTTAGGACTGCTTGTATTCAAGGACTTCTTTCTGTGCGTGCTAGAGGCAGTGAGAGGTGGCTTAGCTGGATCTTAATTAGGTCCAAATTTTCCCTTCAAATCGCAGCCATCCATTTGAAAGAGAAACAGGCTGTTAGATATGGATCCATTCCGCCAATGGCAAAAAGATTTATGCTTGTCTGTACAAGACTAGATGATCCCTTGAAACAGGAATGATGTTTTACTTTCTATCCACCCATGACACTTTAGTGACTGGTGTGTGGGGTCTTATTCCTTCAAAGAATGACGTGGAACAGGCTGAGCTGCAGCTCTTGCCCGGGTGAATGGCACTTCCCTTTGTGAAAAACTTTGCGCAGTTTGCTGGCGGAATTATCTGGACAAAAGTCTCTCCTTAAATTTACCTTTCTCCCACATTACTTGTTTGAATTCATGAAGCTACTGAGGAGGAAGAGGCAGAAAGAAGAACATCCTAATTCCAGAGAAGCTCTGAATCTCGAAATGGAGACGTCTAAAAAAAATTCAAGAGGAGAAATTAGTTAAATAAAGGCTGAGTAGAGCAGTCAAACACAGACTGCCTGACGGCTTTAATGGCATAATTAGGAAACAATCCCGCTGAGAGGTCTCGGTGCTCGCTGCCCCTTGGTTCCTTACTGAGCTCCTATCCTTTCTTCTGGTAAAGTTTATAGGTGCAACTTTAAAAAAAGGGAATTATTTTCCGTAATTATTCATTAACGAACCTACTGCAGTTGACTCTGCCCCAGCCCCGTGCCTTTCTGTGTAGCACGAATCAGATGAGAGCTTCATATTTGGTTTAATAAACCGTAATTTCTGACAAAGGTAACTGTCACCTTTCGTTTCATTCTGCGCATTTATTTTTCAAGCACCAGAGCTGACCTCCGAACTCAATCTGCACTTGCCTATTGATGCATAAATATCTGTAATATCACAGTAAATTAAATCCAGTTTTAAAGGGTTTCTATTTAACAATCTGTCAGAACTTTCACAGCGTTTGATTTCTAGTTTCCTCTGTCCACTGACAGGTTTATCTCAATACGGCTTGATTAATGAAACCTTTTATTTGGAGTAAGCATACTGTTATTACCATAATCTCTTAATGCTTGCTTAGGCAACATTGTGCTCTGACAGTAGGGCTGCAAAAACTTCCAGCCCCTTCACTAGTTGGCGAAGCCAGCAGCGAGATCTGGCAGCTGGGGCAGGGACTGGCCCCGCTCTCTGAGGGGTGTTTGAGAAATCAGGCGGCTGCCCAGTTCAGCGGCTTCAGAAATGCTCTTTTCGTGGAAGCTGGTGTTAAACAGGCCTTATGACAAGGCCTTATGACAGGTACTTTTACTGAAGGTTAGCAGATATGTGTTCTAGCTGTGATTACTCTTCTCTTGTCCTAGGTAGGCAACTGGTGTTCTAAAAATGGGTTCTTAAGGATGATTCGTTGAATTCAGGGAAAAAAGTACTAGAGCGTAGCCTAGAGAAGTTGGTATAGATTTGGGTATCAGAGTCATTGACTTCTACTGCTTGGTTTTCCCATCGTATAGCCCTTCGTACATCACTGCATTGTCATCCCATCTCACTGATGGTCGTGTGTAACAGAGGAAATAGAGTTACACCATGTGAGTGGTGGAGAAAAACTTCTCCAGGTGAGAGAAGTCAGGGCAAAACTTTGATTTTTCTCTGTTGAGTGGGAATGATAACACTTAGGGCACAGGAGCGTCTCTAAGTTAGTTACTGATCCCACTCGCTTTCAGCATGCAGTGTTGCTGTTGTTACTATGGACTGCTCTGCAGCAGTGACTTGGGTGAAAGATGAGGTGCTTTGACACCCATGGCAAGACAGAAGCAAGGAAGGAACCAGCAACTTGCGTCCCTGGATTAGGAGAAGATAAGGACTGTTCTTTTCACTCCTGAGAGGTCTTTACGTTAAGACAAGTTAAGGAGAATCACATCTTTCCCTGGGCTCCCTGAGGATTTTGCCCCTTCCTGCTTTATACAGGTGGTGGGTGAATTTGCAGCCCCGCAGAGAGCAATGGGAGCTCTGATGGTGACTTCAGCAGGGCAAGAGTTCACAGGGAGTTTGATCCCATTCTTATTCTTGTTTACAGCTGGGGTTTGGGCTTCTTCCAAACTGGTCCTCCCTGAGACTTCTTTGTTTAAGACCTGATTGTCAAACTCTTGTCAGGTTCTGCCGTGTACAGAGCATCTGAAAATGAAAACCTCACTTAAACTTGACCTCTAAAAAGAGACTGAACAGTTTAGGTAGGCTCTGGCAGCTGGATTGTCACCAACTTTCCAATGACACCCTTCACTTGTAGCTCTCCAACATCTCCAAGCGACTCTCTAATCAAGTCTACATCCTCCTGGAGCCAGGGACACTCATGATTTGCTGTGCATGCCAACCTATGGATTGGGTGTGTGAAATGTCACATGTGACATGTCATTCCAAATAGTCACAAACCCCTTTTGCGTAGAAATGCAAAGAACAAGTGTGTCAGCGTTACATGACTATTAAAGATGACGGTAATTTTGAAGGTGATGTGTATACTTGTTTCTACAGAAGGAAAATATTTCAGAAGGTTTATTTCATTAAGACATTAATCAGCACCAGGAAATAAACTCCCAGAGAGGCACTGTCATTCCTACAGAAATAACTCACCGATAAGGATTATATTTACCTACGTACACACTCAAAGAGCATGTATAGAAGCACAGACAGCACTTTCCATGTATGTAGTTGATCGCAGAATATTTTCATGGTATAAAAAGTTGGAGAAACTAATTAGGAGCAAATTGTATATCTTCAATCAATAAATGCAGTATGGTTCAACGGCCCTGCAGACGACGCGTGCTCCTGCGGTACCATCAACAACACTTCCAATAGATGAATGCTTTCGACTGTCATAAAAATATTTATTTGCTAGAGAGCGCAGGCTCCAGCTCGCGCAATCCTCCTTGCAGGATTATTATAATTCTCCAACACGTTTCAGACTTTTTGGGTTGTTTCACACTCTGCTTTTTAACCTTCAACAACAAATATTGTTGTATCATGAAGACAGCAAATCCAAACAATTACATATGTAGTCCAAAGGCATACACAGGAAAATCAATATTTGACGTCTTTGCAACTCCCTCCTTGGAGCAGCGCTCAATAGCTCTTATTCATTATACACTTATATCTCTTTCAGATTCGCCTTTGTCACCAGAAACCCATTTTTTTTTCTCCTTTGACTTCCACATAACTTCTTTGCCCTGTACTTTTACAGATGCCTTCTGGCTATAAATACTAATGAAATCTCTTTGCTTAATTCAATTTTGCTGGTACACTTACAGTTATGACCTAACTTTCCCACGAGAGAGACTGATTGAACATTCCAATACCTTATGGATGGGAGCAAACACTCCGCAGAACTGGACTGACAATTTCCATAATTATAGAATTCACAGCCTAATGACCTTAAAAAACAATAAAAAGATCTCTTGTTAATTCCATTTCTGTTACTGACATTCAAGATATTTCATTTTTCACAGGACAACAAATTTACTTTTTATTTTCCAAAGAGCAGGCTATCCTTTTACCCTAGATTAAATTTTCTGAATATTGAAGGATTTCATTGAATATTTAGCATTTCTTTGTCTTTTAAAAGTTAGAATATTTATGATCCTTAGAATGCTTCTGACTGATTTATAGCAATCAATTACAAGAGTACGTTTTCAAATAGCCCTTTTAAAAATGAAGAATAGAATAATTAAAAAGATCAGAAGTCCTCCCTTGCATATAATTATTTCATTATTTCATTACAGTGCAGAAATTGTTTTTGCTGACTGTGAACAATTTTAATTGAGCAAAATCTGTGTTAATACACGATAGCAAGCAGTTCTTCCTAAGAAATAAGATCGCTAATTGCCTAAATTTTTATTCAGCACAGTGAGCCTAAAAGCCACATTGTAATATAAACCTAATCACTAGGTACAGCCGATACTTTTGCCGAGGTGGAGACAGTCCCAAAACATAACCTTGCTGTACAGTTAATTTATTCCTTCCACAGGCTTATTCCTGCATGAGACATTTGTTTGGGTGCTGGTTTGTGGCCGGCTGGGAGCGGAGAGCTTTGCTGTCTGACCCTACTCAAGCAAGGCTGCCTGCACCATGTGGCCTGAATGATGGCTGGTGCCACGTATGGCCACTTTGTTACCGTGTTTTGGTGGGGACACTGCTATGGGTGGCTGTGTGCCTTGCCTACACCTTTCTTGTTCCTCATTTTCCATTGCCCGGCTCCTCTCTCCAGCTGCTCTGGGATTTCCATCTGCTCAATGGAGAGAAGGGGGAAACACCACCAAAGAAATTAAAGGCAGGAGACTGACTTTGGTGTCTCGAATCACCATGTGGATGAGGTTTTCTTTCACTGTAAGTATTTAGGGAGCTTCTGCTGTTGCTGGAAGGTCTAAACTGTACATACGCCACGCCGGAGCACCCACTTTGAGGGTAGTGATGTTTGCTGCAGGCTGGGTTTTGGGTGGGCTTACTTTGAGCAGTAGAACCATTCTCAATCTCCTTGTGCTGTTTTTGATCTCTGTGTTGGGTGTAGCAGTTGGCTGGACACCCCTGGTCTGGTGTCCACCTAACAAACCCCAGTCAGCCCTGCCACTGGGAGGAAGCTCCAGAGGAACAGAAAGGAGTGCTGTGCACTTAGACTGAGACGTTAACACTGGTTTCACAGTCACTGGTGCCTCCTCTCTGCATGGAAGGATTTGGATTGTCCTGGGGACTCTCTCTGCTGCCTGTCAAAAACCACCTTGTGCTGGTTGGAGGTTCTTTGGCCCCATGCGACATGACAAATTGTCCCCTGCTTTGCAGACTCATGGTGGGTCACTTGGCCATGATGGTCCTTCCTGGTGTTTGCCACAAGGGCAGATGGGAATTGCAGGAAGGGTGAGCTTGGGCCGCCCCTGGTAGTGAGGGCACTGACAGGGCTGTGTAGGAGGGTGTAGAGGTAAGGCTGTAGGGGCAAAGGCACCCACCAGCTGTTTCTTGCCTCCAAGCCCTCCCCAGCACTGGCTTTTAATATTCTTGTGTGTCAGCCACAGGCAGTCAGCTCTTGTGCGCAGCTCCCAAGACTGAGCTCAACATCCCCGTTGAGCTAATGGTGTCAACCAAGAAATACTGGTGAGGCTGGCTCGGAAGCCTTTAGTTTCACCTGAGACACTTTTTTTTGGAATGAAGGAAAGTCTTTTTAATAAATAATAACACCTCAGCCAGCGCAGTGCTGGGGAGGTGGCTTGCAGTATCTTCTGCCTAAGGACTCCTTGTGCGACAAGAGGAGTGTGAGAGTCCTGTGTCAGAGGCAGGACGGTGCCTGGAAGTGCAGATGTAGCCTTATCAGGAGATGGTTGCTGTAGGGGGAATCTGGAGTTTGTCTGGTGTGGAAGTTTCTCCTGTCACAGCATAGTTGCTTCCGGGGTGCTGGGGGAAGTCACAAACGGAGCTGCTGCTGGTTTTTGAATAAGGCCCTTTGTCAGTGCTCAGCTATGCGCCCCTTCCTCTCAAAGACTGGCTGAGGCCCATGCAAAAGGAAAAGTGGAGTTTAAAGATAAAATTCTGGGCCAGTGCAGCAGCCTTAATATAGTGTCTGAATGGGAGAGAAAAGATTTATGGTTGCCTCGAAGTGAGGCTGGAATTTTTCTCCTGAGCTCGCTGTTTTCCCCTCCCACCGGAAAGTCTTTAAATGCAGTTTAGGTGCCAAATTAACACTGTGGAGTTAAGGTAAGAATAGCCCAATAGCACGCCGCAGCAATCAAACTCTGCCCCTTTACGGACTGCCCAGCAGCAGGCGTGATGTATCCCTCTGTCGTTCCATAGTGGCATCCCTCTTGTTTGTGGTTATAACTCCTGAGAGAGGAGGCTCTGGAGATGACGCACTGAATAGTTACCATCAATCATGAAAAAATTTCGAGGATGAGTTAATGATTTTGCGCAATTTCCAGATCAGTTAGCAGAAAACTGGGAGCCTGAAGCTGGAGTTTCACCGGGCTGCAGCTCTCCAGGAACAAGTCCCCTTGTGCCTCAGTTTCCACATCTTTATAACGGGTAAAGATCCTGCCTTTTCTGTGAGAGGATTTGTATCTCTTTCAGAAAAGTGCTGTATAGGAAATACCCCAGAGCAGGAAAGAGGGTTATAATCAACCCAACTTGTCTTGCAGTGAAATCAGTGTTAGAACTAGTCCTAGGTTAATGCTTCTGTTATTGCTGAACAGCCATACCTGTGTTTGCCTGAAGAAGGTAGAGAGTATCAGACAGGGAATTTATCTTTTCTTTCTTAGTGGCTTTGATGTCTGATACCTGTGCCCAAGCAGATACACGGGCGTTTACGTTACAGATGCTGGTAACTCAGCCCTGCTCCCTGCAGTGCAGGCTGCAGCTAAAATCCTTTTTTGCCATCCAAACCAGATGCGCCAAGTAATCCAGGCTATTGATGCTGTAGAATGGGCCTCTTCGTGTCCACTAGCCTGGTCTGTGCACAGGATGTGGTCAGACACACCATCCCAGTGGGGAAGTGACTAAAGTAGGATTGAACTGGGGCAAATTTATTACCCTCTTCTGCAGGTGGAGGTGGGAAATGCTGGAAACTTCTTTTATATACGCTTGTTCCTAGCTGGGATCTGTTGCATGCACGATTTTCATGCATGTGTGTAAGTCTTACACCTTCTCAGGTGAGGTCTGCTCTGCTGGGTGATTACAAATGACAACAACTCCTCAAATCCTGGTACTAGCTCGATTTCCTTCCCAGTCTCCACCAAGCTGGTTTGCAGAGGTCTGAAGGTTAGTTTCCCAGCCTATAACAAACTGCTGACAGCCTGCTTTTCTAGATGTTGGCTGAAAAGTGAAGCAGTCAGGAATGAGCCTCAGTGACTCCACAGTCCGTCCCTCCTGGGCAGTCCCTGGAGCTGCTGGTGGCACCCAGTATACCGCTCCCTGGGCACCAGCCCCACAAGGCTGGTCCCTGTAGTGCTCTGGGACTCTGGCAAGGCAAGGAGGCTCCAGCTGCATCCAGACACATTTCTGCAGCACTGACCCTTGGCTCACAGCTCGGTCCTTTCAAAACTTTGGCACTTTCACTCTGTTGAACCCTCTTTGGTGCTTTCTCGGTGCCCAGGGTAATCTGTAACAGGTCTGTTCCCTCGCAGTCCCAGGACAGCTGTGGTGGCAGAGTGTGTTACAAAGGATTTGAGCTGCCATCTGTGTCCTTTGTGCCTGCTCATGGCTTCTGCCCCTGTGCCCGGCAAGATGGAGAAGGTTATTTGTCTTAAGAACATTTTCTCCTTGTCCCTCTTTGTTGTGCACCAGTGTCAACAAGCAATTTGCTCTCTCTAGCATAATTCATTTCTGTTTGGGCCCTAATTGTCCCTCCCTGGACGCGGTTGGCTGCTTGCCTAGCTATTCCCAGGATCTCCCTGGGGTGTTTCACAGAGCTCCGTCAAAGCAGGGTCAGCCCTCAGCTGCCAAGTGATGGTCGCTGTGCTGCCTGCATCCTCCATGCAGAACAGAGGCTGCTCCGAGGGGGTCCCATGGTGCTCAATGCGAGTGGGGATGGGTGGAGCTCCAAGTGAACACTTTGGGGCAGTTTAAGATGTTACTGTCTCCAGGATCGCTGTTGTGCTGGAAGGCTGCTGCTGCCCAGTTCCCTGGCCTCCTGTGGAGCCCTGTTCAGAAGAGGGCAGCACTGACAAGACTTGTGGGATTGGTGCTATCTCCTCATCTGGAGGAGAAACCAAACACTTTCTCAGCTTCACAGTTGTAGAGTGATTTGCATTGGAAGGGACCTTAAAGATAACCTGGTTCCAACCCTCCTGCCGTGGGCTGGGATGCCTTCCACTAGACCCGTCCAACCTGGCCTTGAGCACTGCCAGGGGTGGGATATTCACAGCTTCTCCGGGCAACCTGTGTCAGTGTCTCACCACACTCACAGTAAAGAATTTTCCCCCAATATCTAATCTAAATCTACGCCCTTTCTGTTTGATATGCCACATTTGACCCCTTGCAAATAGTTCCTTTGATGTTCGGGTAGCCTTGAGAAAAGGAGACATGTAAGGACTGAATTATTGACACATATAACCTGAATCTGGATTGTGTAGCCCATGTGGTGCTGTCAGGTAGGGCAGTGCGTGTTCCCAAGCACTCCAAAACAGACCTGCGTGAGCCAATTGCTCTCTTCTCCCAGTTCACCCAGTCCCCAGGCATGCCTGTGCATGGCAGCTAGTGCGTGTCTTCTGGGGCAGAGCTGGAGAGTGGGAGCAGGGATGTGGGCCGTAGCTCCTCATGCAGCACCACCGCTCAGTGCCCAGTGGGGTCCTGGCAAGACCCTGGCTGTGGCAGAGGGATTTCAGTGTGGGATGAAATAAGAAGCAGAGAAGGGGGAAAGGTGCCCATCCTCTATGCCATGAGCGCTCAAACTAGCTCACTGAAGGCTAAACTTCTATAGTTACAGAGTGCACTGTGCAATCATTAAAAAAAAAGAAAAAACCCTTCCGTCTTTCATCAGGGTGGTATGAGGCTTAATTATTCAGTACTTTAAGGTGTTTGGAGAGTCTGTTGATAGAAAATCATGGGCTTATTCAATAATAGAATCACAGAATAGCAGGCTGGAAGGGGCTGGTAATTCTTGATAATTCATTCATTTTCCCCTCCAGGTGGTCAGAAAAGCATTGGCATTTCGCTCTTGGGTATCTACATAGCAGTCAAAATTTCGCAAGGGAGAGAAGACCTTGCAGAGGGCTCTTGCTTCCTGAAAGTGATTCTGATGGTAGCAAACTTTTAGAGAGGCGGAAAACCATGTCCTAAGGTAAAGGACTCCATTGAGCTCAGCTCGGAGCAGGTTAAGGAAGCCTTGATGATAACCCAGAAGTTTCTGCAAGGACCACAGAGTTGTCATCATTTGCCTGGCTAACATCTTGCACCTGAAAAGACCACATCAATCAGGCAGAACAACAGTGAGGTGCAAGATGTTAGCCAGGCAAATTCAGTGTGAAAACCAGTGCAGACATTTTGCGTGGGGGGAACTATTCAACAAGAGACTCAGTGGCTTGGTTTTTTGCTGGCTGTTTTAAACCAAAAATTGTTCATTTACCTGAAAGTGATGCTGGAGTTTAAATGAGAATGAAGGCAGGATTGTCTGTGTGTGTGACACAAGTACAGAGAGAGGGATCCTCACAGTCCTCCCTGATGCTTTATTCCATAGAAACCAAATTCCTGGTCCTGCCCTAACCTCCCTCCCTGCAGCAGAGCTGTTTTTGGAAGGAGCTGTATTCCTCATCACTGCCAAATAAACAGGGTTGCCTGGTGTGGGTGTCCCGGGAGGATCTGGGGCTTCTGGGTGGTGCAGAGTGTTGTCTCCTCTGTGTGTGCAGGAGTGCCTGGATACCCCATGCCCTGCCCTGTTGCCTTTCTCCCTTTGATGCCCAAGAAATCACAGGAAGGCTTTTCCTGGAGGGATTTGGCAATTCATTCTGAGCTCCCTGTGCAGCTGGTCTGTGTTGCAAAGCCATTTCTGCGCCGACCTCCTCGCCAGCACTGCACACACACGCAGACACATGCTGCACCTCCAATGGTAGAAGCCAGAATGCACCTCTTCAAAAGGCTCCAGAAATCCACTTTTCTTTTATAATAATATTTCCACAGGCCAAGCAATTGATGGCTGGACTAGGGGAAAACATACATCTTTGCTTCCAAGTAATAGGCTGCAGATTTGCAAGACTAAATCCTTTTAAAAACCCAGAATCACATCCATTCAGTCCGTAAAAGAAAAAGAAGTCTAATTTGATAACATTATACGCAAAGCGTTTTCTTGACTTAGATATATTCGAGGCGTGCCGGTTATATAATATGGAACAAGTAGGGGGAAAGGACTTGATCAAATTCAGATGGCACTAAATTATGTTATGACACAGGCTGTATCTTTTTTACAGCAGAAAATGGAAACAACTGTGTCCTTGACCTTCAAAAAGGAATTGACTTCCCTAGCTTAACTATTCAAACAAACAACTGTGTACTCTCTTCAATTCCTGTGATAATTTTGATTTACTGTAAATGACTGAATTTAATGAACTAAATTATGCTATTTAAATGCATTTTGTGAATGGTGTTGTAGTTTGTTACTAAGCATTATGTCTATGCTAAAGTGTGCTGTAAATGATATGATATGGAACATATGTGCTGTATTCATAATTTAACTGTTGCTATGGAGTGCCTTCTTCAATAGGCTTCGTTGAAAAACGAGTGCTTTATTTACCTGCTGAAATGAAGGTGATTTTTCAGCAAATCTCTAGGTCTCACTGACCTTGACAGAATTACAGTGCTAATATTTTCACATGGATGAACTGTTCTTCAATAATTTTTCCATAATAGATGGCACAAATAGGTTTTCCATTAATGCTGGAACATATTGCGTGTTTTTTAATCTCACTTTTCTTCTTGTTTGAACAAATGTTTATTACAACCACTGCAAAATGACTCCCATCCTTATTAGTGATAACAGGTTTCTGAGTTCAGAGCTGGATCTCAGGATCTTGGACATGATTTTCACAAATACCACACGCCCAGTGCTGCAGAGACAGACAGTGCCCTGGCCACATGACGCAACACACATTATGCTCCTCATAGGAGCTGTTGCTAAAGCGCTTTGTGCATTTGAATCCCTGAGTTTAGGCTGATTTTTGATATTGCACTGAAGGACTATACCCAATGTTTTGGGTTTCTTTTTCTTAAATGGCACTGCTGGCCTTGCAGTTGTCCTTTGTCACTGTGGTGGTTATGTTGTGGGTTACGGAGGGCTGCAAGGCTGCCTCTTCCCCAGTCTGCTGCGATCTGCCTCCCAATGTCCCCAAGAGCAACAACCATCCAGCCACAGGGGGTGTCAGGACCATAGTCAGGTCTGCACAGAGACCATCTGTGACTTTTCTGGAGGTCCAACCCCATCTTCTACAGAAACTCTGAAACGTTCTCCTGCACTGACACTTCTCGCCAGGGAGTCCTCCTTATTCCGATGCTGAACTGAATCTTATTCTGATGCAGAGCTGAACTGAATCCAACAGTTGTAGCTGGTCCTGCAAGTGTTTGCAAATTCCCTTTAGCCATATAAGTGTTTTCCTTTAATGCTTCTGTACTAGTCAGGGCTACGGAGCTGGTGGTCACAAATTAAGAGTGTTATGTGTAAAATTATATCTAAAAATAATCCTACTGTTTTCAGAATGTGATGGGAAATTGAGTAAAGCCTCTAGAATTTCAACAGCTACTTTTAAATTTGGAGCCTCATTTCAGATTTTTCTTATTCTCATTTCCAAAGGGAAAGTGAGACTAAATAATGATGCAAGAAAACTCTGGCAATAACAGGGAAAGATTTTTGCTTATCTTGGAGCATATCAGTCTTCATACAACGTGCATTTAATGGGTCAAATAAGGACACTCTTTAAAGCACTGATGAAACATTGAGCCATATATAACACCACCTTTTAACTAACTTGAACATTCGCAATAAATTATGGCTGGATTTCATAACTGTTCATCAACCATCAGCTCCCAAGGAGAACAGCTGAATTTTCTGAATATTGATTCCTTTGGAAAAGCTGCCTGGTTTTAACTAGATTTTGTGCTCCACTGTTGCAAACGAATGCAGCAAATACCGTAAGTTTTTTTTAACAGCCATATTTCCAACGGCGTATATCACTGTTGGCATTTTTATATGTACAAAGGCTCCTCCTGGAGGTCAGTTGTGTTGTGTTGCCCTGCTCCACAGCTCAGCATGCTCAGGTGGATTTTTGCAGGCCAGCCTAGATTCCTGCGTGTGTCAGAAAGTGTACTTGGAAACCAAACCTTCAAAAATACAGAACCAAACACTTGCGGCGCGCTTAAGAAACTCTTGCTGAAAATCCTGTTCCTAAATGTTTGCTAACCAAGGGGGAGTGGGTCTGTCAGTTTGCATGTGTCGATACAGGAAAAAAACCCCGAAAATTACTTCATATTTTCACTTTCTCTTGAAAAAAATAAGTGGAAGAATCTGCTGAAGGAACTGTGCTTCCCCTGCATGGTGCACAAACAGCAAGGCCTCCTCTGAAAGGGATAACACTTCCCAAGGCCCATCTAAAATGGGCACCCGCCAGCATCTCCTGCTGCAGAGAGTTCGAGCACATTGCCAGCAGGTCCAGGAGGATGGACCAAAGTTTGGGCCTGAGGTGAAGCTCAGGTCATCGCCTTCCTGAAAGGCCAAAGCTGAGGCTGCTGCTTCAGCAAGGATGGTGCTGGGAGCAGGCTGGGACCTCTGCCCAGGGGGTTTTAATTTTGGGTTAATCAACTGCAAACCAAAATGATGTGCAGAAAGTGGATTAGGCCTCTTGAGCCAGGAATTACCACGGCACGAGCAGCCTCCCCTGGGTACCTGCTCTGCATTGTGTACCATAATTGTGCGAGAGAGAAGGAGCTATTTTTCAGCAAGTGGCTATTGGATACTTCCTGTGCTGCATATCAACAACCAGATCTTGACCCAGAAATGTCAGTCCCTGCTCAGAGCAGACAAGGAAGCATAATTAGAGATGCTCTGGCAACGTATTTTAGCACTGACGGTGACAATGTTTAAATTTTTAATCAGGCATGTAACATAAAAAGCACATAACATGAAATGTGAAAAGAAAATTGGCAAATACTGATGTGCTGTTTGACACTTTATTTCACTGAAGGAAGTGAACATCAATAAACATTATTTATCATAAATGACAGAGAGGAAGGCGTGTTTCTAATAAAACCCCCTTACATTGTGAGGGGTGAATCTCATAAAAGCACCCTTATAGTACTGTAAAAGCCGTGCTGGGCCAGATCACACACAGAAACACCTTTCTCATGAAGCTGTAATGTGCACCCAGATGCGTTCCCTCATGAGAAGTTGTCTTGGGGGGCAGAGAGGTCCCCCCAGGGAGCAAAGACCCTCCTCCTTCATCTGCCATGTCCAGATGGGGCACAGCTCTGAGCCCTGTAGTGGATGACACAAAGGTACCTCCATGTGTGACACAGCAAATGTCCTCCCAGGTCTGAGGCTCAACCCTTCAAGAACCAAATATCCTGTGGCAAGTTTTGCCAAGTGCTGGCAAACACTGAGCTTGCTGGTCAGATATTTCTAGCTGGAATATTAGACACAAACCCAAGAGATGGGGCGATATGCAGCTGAGACTGATGTACTGATCCAAGGTGCAAAAGGGGGAGCTGTGGTGTGACCCTCTCACACCAAAACTCTTTCAGTCTCTCCCTGGTTTTGCAAAGTCTTTCAATGTCAATGGCTGCAAAAAATGGCACTTTCTCCTTCCTAAACCCTGTCGCACCTACCATGTTTATTTGACATGAGCTTCCCTGAGTGTGGCCCTGTGGTGTTCTGAGCCCAGAGATGCACTGAGCTCGCTAGAAGTTTTCTTCATTTTTCTTTTTAACTTGATCAAATCCAGACAGTTTTTGTGGGAAGAGTCAAGCAGTCATTCCCAAAAGCAATGGAAGCCTTGTAGCCTTTTAAGTACAAATGCTGCTGAAATGAGATCTCCTCAATGAGATGGTCATGAGCTTCCTTTTAATGTGGGCAAAATAAAAGATTTTGCCTTGTCCTTCTATTAAGGAAGATGTGAATCCTCTATTTTTTTTTTCTTCTGAAATGTAGCAAGATAATCCATCTTGTGGCAGAGAGTCATCATGGGATCTTTCTTCTCAAATGGGTAAAGGCTGGTGAAGATACGGAAGACTGAAAGCAGATTTATTCAATGGGAAGTGTCAGACATGCTTAACCGTAGGCACTGCTCTGCCCCACTTTTCATGGTGTTCATAATAACGCTTTTCACGGGAGCCTGCCTGGGTTAAGTCCTGGGCGATCACAAGCCAGTGTGTTGCTAATAATAGCATCACTGGCTAAAATATCTCCATGTTTACTGTGTTTTGTATTCCAATTTTGTATCTCTGTTTTGTCCTGCTTTTTCTCCTTTGTTTTCCATTCCCGTCATGCTGTTACACTAATATTTTCCATCTTGGTTCCAAGGGCTGCCGTCATTAGCTCCTGCACCACGTGAACATTTGTGCCTCTCCATCAGATCTGTGAGGAGTCTGCTATGGCATGGCCAGCTCTCATGGCAGTGTTGCCAGATAGCAGATGGTGACAGCTCAGTGCTGTCACCCGAGGCAGCCAGGGTCGGTTCCCTCTCTTGGAAGCATGCAGTGTAGCTGGGGCATGTGCTCAGACCATGGCTAGAACCAGTCAGAAAGTCCGGCGAATTTGGGCAAAGAAGGAGGGTGGAAATTCTTATATTATTCTCTTTTCTAAAGAGAAGTAGCTTTGCATTTATTTTGAAGTGAGGTGTCTGAGAAGGCGCTCTGTTGACAGCCCTCACTACCCAGTAGGAGCAGCAGTTTCTATCACCTAGAGACATTACTCACGGTACCCCAAATTAAGCTCCACCACACAGCGCTTGGTAGTTACGATGAGGGGTGAATTTGTGTCATGGGAGGAAATAAGAGAGTTTGCGACTGGGCTGTTAGTCCTCCTTTAGACTCCACGGACTTGGTCAAGCACAGTTTCTGCTGGTCCAAAATCCCAGCTGAAACTCAGGAATTACCGTTTATCCCAGCTTCCTACCAACTTTTGGGGCACTGGACAACCCTCTTCAGACCACATCCTAACATTTGGTTTCAGGAGGATTTAGATACTGAAGGATTTGGGTCTTAACCTCTGCTCTAGTTTCCCAGCTGAAAGGCAGTAGTAATCCTTCTCTGCCATACAGCAGACTTGCAGTGAATAATTATTTCATTTTTGTAGACTACTTTGGAAAGAATGTGCTCCATATTGCTGACATTATTAACTTCTGGAGCCTGAGATGGAGCTGTAGAAGTGCCTCTGTGCTGTGCAGTCCTTGCTGCTCTTGAAATCCAAGGAATATTCAGAGGGTTTGAGAGGAAAAACTCTTAGCAGCAAAAAAAACCCCCAAACAAAAAACCAACCGAAAGACCTTCCTAACAGCATGAATCTGGGGAAATAAAGGAGAACTATCAGTACAGAGACTGTCTGCTTGTTGCAAAGTGAGCGTGTTTCCAGCCCACATAAAAGCCCCTTTTACTTATCTATCTTGTCAGATGATTTTGTGAGTGTGTTGCAGAGGGTTGGAGCAACTGAGTCAACTTGCAGAGGGGACTTATTCATGCAGCAGACGGTTAAGAAGAGGTCAGGGTTATCACGGACAGGGCACAGGGTCTGATGAGCGGATGAGATAAGCAGAACAGCAAATAAATGTGGTCTGCGACAGATCTTAGTCATATGGTCATAGAGCTCACACCTTCCTCTCCCCCGGTCATGCATGTCAAGGCAAGTTAAGTTGGTACTTGCATACTTTCCTCAACAGGAATTAACTTTCGAATAGACTCCACTGAGTCTCAGTTTACTATTTTAGAAATGAGAGGTACGTCCTGGCCTGATCATTCAATTCTCTGAACACGTGGTGGCAACGTTTCTTACTGAAAAACCCATCCCTCTCACTGTATGTATCACAGAATCACAGAATCATTTTGGTTGGAAAAGAACTTTAATCTCACCAAGGCCAACCATCAACCCAGCACTGCCAGGTCAGCTGTGACCTCCCCGCTTAGCCAGGACTGCTGATAAATGACTGGAAGTGGTTTGGTGAGCACTTCCGGCAGCTCCCTCAGTACCCTTGGGTGGATCCCATCTGGCCCCCTAGACTCGTGCGAGTCTAAGTGGTCACTGACCACTTTCTGAGTTTTTTCTCTTGGGTTATGGGAGCTTTATTGTGCTCCCTGCCCCTGTCTTCCAGCTCAGGGGACTGAGAACAACTGGTCTGACTCTTAAAGACTGAGGCAAAGATGGCATTAAGTACCTCAGTCTTTTTGTCATCTTTTGTCACGATGTTTCCTCCTGCTTCCATACGTATATGTGTGCGTGCACAAGTGCGTATCTATGAGCACTCAAAATTCTATGAATGTGATGTGCACTGTGCTGGAATGTGAAGAAACAAACCTGTAACTTTTCAGATAATGCAAAGAGGCCTTAGGCAACCCACAGAGAACTGACTTTTAAAACCGCTATCCACTTCAGCAGGTAGCCATGACATTTCCTGTTCTTTTTCCTTTTCTTTTTCCTGTTCTTTTTCCTGTTCCTGCTGGGAAACCGTTAGGTATCAAGGGACTGAACTTAAAATCTGGATTTCTGGTGTTTGCAATGGAAATTGTGGCCTGGCTTGCTTTGAGGCGTTCAAAATTAAGTTCAGGTTTTTTTTCCTTTTCTTGTTTTTATACAATTTTCAACGATTTCCTGTTGCCTTGTGCTATTTCAAGATGTTTAACTAAGTAGCTCCAGAAGAACCATTCACAAATAGTGTTGATCTGTGTTTTGAAAGTTTATCACACGCTGCCCAATGCGTATTTACATACACCGCCGAAATCCGGCATTGGGGAAATTAAAACAACAAAACTCGATTGCATATCATGATTTCATATTTTGCAGATGTTAATATTTAATCATATGCGGAGCCATTTAGCTTAAGTGCATTAATGTAACTCATTTAAAAGAGGCCAGTAATTGTCCTATTAACTCCCAGCCTGGATGTTATTCATGCTGCCCTGCTGGTAAGGCCAGAGGGAGAGTCTCCTATTGGCACCCACAGAGATTGCTCTGATCTGTTGAAAATCCTGTTAAAATCTAATTACTTAGGAGAATAGGCCAGGGAATATCTAATGAGCTTCAGGAAACCCACTGAAAGAAATTCTTTTTTAATACAGACTGAAACATCTTCTGTGTTTCAATTACAGCGATACTACTGGAACGTAATTACACTTGTATAGAATGGGATTCTTCTTTGTTATTTTAATTATATATCACTGGATTTTTCTTAGTCATGGGAAAAAATAATTTTGTTCCTCATAAAGGTTAAATGGTGGTGAAAAGCTTAATGTGGAAATAAATGTATTCTTTGTTTATGATAATCTCTTCTTTGTTCTGTGAGAAAACGTTAGTAAAACTGGTGGTGAGGGGAAGCTGACCACCCCTGTACAGTGGGGGGAAGCCCGGGGCGGGCAGGAGCGGTGTTGCACCTGGGTGAGACATTTCAGAGAAGGTCGCTCATTTCTTTGCCTGCGTGAAATTTGGCCTTACCTTTGTAACGACAATTTAAACTGCTGGCGTTAAGCTAACTGTAAAACCTCATGGCAGCAGCAAACAGGGTTCTGCGTCTAGGGGAAGGACAATTTCTTTGCGATTTCTTCTGCTTGCTGTCTCCTAATTCTGTTAGTATCATTTGGTGCATTTGCTGTGGGCACCAAAACCCCCGGAGCCAGAGCAGCTGATCCAGCCAGCCCAGAGCATTGCTGCAGCCACAGCAACTGGGCTGGCGTAGTTGAGCTCCCTGGAACTTCAGGGGGTGCAGCCTCGAGGAGACGGCGAAGCCCCGGGTGAGGGCGGGCGCCATGGCTGCCTGCCTGAGGGAACCGGCTGGGCAGCGGAGGTCCCGTCCCAAGGAGCGGTACCCCATGTTATTTCTGCCTCAGCACACAGCCAGCCTGGCCCCAGGACAGGGGTGGCCAAGAAGCCAGTGGCTGAGGAGGTGCTGGATCACCCCATGGCCATCCCTCACCCTGTCCCCCAGGGCTGGCCCCGGCCCCTCATGCTGCTGTGAGGGGCAGCAGGAAGGCGGGAAAGCATTTCCTTTGCAGCCAATCCTAGGCTCCCACCTGTCTGCTCCTGACCAATCCTATGCGAAGACGTGTTCCTGACCACTCAGGTGCTTCCACCTGGCTGCCCTGAGGGGAGGTGGCGGGCCGAGGGGAGCTGAGGAGGGGCGCCATGTTGGGAGGCCCCTGTGGGGACAGCCTGCCATGGCCACCTGTTTCCAGGTTGGTTTGCCCACCCTGTTTCACCCAGCGTGGAAAGGGGGGTGAATGGCGTCTGGCTGTGCAGCTGGGTGACCGGCAGAGGTGTCCCTCCGGTGTCCGGCTGCCCTGTGCTGAGCTGCACTGCAATTTAAACAAGAGAGCAGCTGTCTGTCTGCTGGCAGTAGCCAGTGAGGCACAAGGGTGTGAGGGGAGAGTCTCCTCCTCGGAAGTGACACAGATTTGTCACAGACTCAGGCCCACTGTCCGGGGCTTTATGCTGTGACAAAGCAGTTGCAGGCAGTCTGGAGGAGAGTGAGGACTGTAGAAGAGCTTTTAAAAAGCTTAGAAGAGGCTGCTGTGAGTGGGAGTCACCTTTTGGGCTACTCCGACTTCACAGGAAGTTGGTCTGAAGTTTGCACACCAGGGACCCAGGTATCAAGGCCTTAACTCTAGTTTTCCTTGTTCCAGGTGGTGCACAACCTTGAATTTGGGCGCATGTTTTTGCTTTGGTGCTGACGGTGATGTCTTCCTTTCAAGGTATTTTGATACCGGCTGTGTTTGAATGGCAGACCAAGGAAAGCTGACCACACGGTTAGTGTACACAATATACTTCCACCTAGTATATAGCTCTCTATTTTAATTTCCTTAGGTTTTGGTTTTTTTTTTTAATCATTGAATGAATTTTGCAAGCATGACTCTCTTGCTCTGAAAATAATCTAATACCGCAACACAGCTACAGAAATGCAGGCTAATGGAAAACATCAGCAAACTCCATTCTGGATGAATCCAGAAGTCCTAATGAAGGCAATGTAGCTGTGTTTTCTTAAAATGTTGGGGCCTGAATATGAAGGGTCGGAAAAGAAGCTGTAGAGTTACAGGCTGGGAAAAGGTGACCTCTTTAAAAGGAGTTTCTTAGAAGTTTAAGTGATAAATCTTTGTCCAACACTGTAAATATATTTATTGTGTCCATTCCAGATATCAAACTCAGCTGAGTGGGATTGCATCCATTATATTTGATATTACTGGAAGTGAGGAAAAAAATATGCTCCCTCAAGCCAAACTCCCACTCATCTGCCCAGAATTTGTAGGCCGAGAGCCTTGGAGGTCCCATATAAAATCTACCTGTAATGTTCCTCAGTGCATCATTCAAGTGTTTTTTGTAATACTAAGATGCACATTTGGCAGGGAGAAGGAAACAAACTTAGGGAAAATACAAAGATTTGGTTGAACAGTAAACTCTATAGCAGGAGTTTATCCAAACTTTGACTTTGCCCTTCATGAACCACTAAACTGGACCTAGATTCAGAGCAAATCCTTCTCAAATTCTAAGGCTCAGTTTGGTGTGGAATTACCTCAAAAACCTAACGCAGGCCCTGGGGTAGGAAAACCCTTGGAGGCAATACTGGCACAGCTTGAGCTAGCAGGAGAGCTAAAGAACCAGAGGGAGCTCCTGGGCACTGCAGCCTCCTCTGCCAGTGGTTATTGTTCTTCTGCAGTTTCTTTCCTGAATCTCATCCTGAAAACATGTCACATGAAAATGGGGTATTCTGCCTACAGAATGAGGCTATAGAGACTTATAGGAAGATGAAACACAGTGACAGGAGGGAAAAACAGAATGGTTGAAAGTGGAAGGGAGGGAGGAAAATGGCTGCTGTGAAAGACAGTTAAAACCACTTAAAATGTTCCTGCCACCATCCAGCATCCTGGCTCCAGCTCTGCGTCAAATCGTTCTTTGGAAAAAAAGCCAGTCAGAGGACATTCCTCCTCCAGCCTGAGCGGGTGCGTTATAAAAATGGAGAGTAGCATGTAAATCATTCATGGAGACAGGGAAATAAATAACCCTTTATGCCCATATAAATACTGATCAGATGTTCATAAGGGGAATTTACATGGGGTTTTATTCAGTACTGTCAGCCATTCCTCTGTCTTCCATCATTCCTGCCGTGAAGACAATTCAAAATATGGTGGTGAAGGGAGCAGCCTCTCCACCAATTGATCCACAGCACATCATGTAGAAAGCTCAACTTGCCCTCAGTGCTGCTGTTGTTTTTATTATGGCTCTTAGCTGAGTGAGATCATTCTTCCTGGTTTGCCTCCCAAGAAATAATGGGAAGCAGAGTGTTTAGTCAGTGGATTGATTCAGTGATCTATTAGTCTAATCCTGACTCTGCCAATCATCCACGAGGTGACTGCAGGCAAATCACGTCACTTCTTGGTGACACTGTTTCCTCTCTGACCTTCTGCCTGTCTTGTTTATTTGGACTGTAAGTCATTGAGGGCAAGGGCTACCTCTTGCTGTTTGTATGTATGTACCATGTCTTGCGCCCCGGGACCTCTGCCTTGGCTTAATCTCCAAGTGGTGCTGCTTGTAAATAATAACATTCAGCTCCTTCTCTAGGAAGTCACAAAAGAGAGTGAGTTGGCAGATGGTTGTATAAACTGGTGGCAAGCTAGAAAGGAATGAGGACAAGCCTCTAACATGAGCTATTTTGCTAGGTGCTAAACAAGCAGAGAGCAGAAATATATTCTGTGCCCCGCAGGTCCCGATGTCAGGCCATCACGAGTGGCCCTGAGCTCTCAGCACCTGGATGTTTCCTGAGCATCAGGGCCTGAGCTGGATCCAATCATGAGGCAGATCCCTGCTGTGTGGCACATGGAAACTAAGGTGACTTGCTTGGCCCAAGTGATCTTATACTGCATCTACCGCGAACAAGTAGGATAGCTGAGGAGCTCCTGCGCGCCAGGTGGAAAGTGGAGGTAACTCAGCCTTGGGTTGTTCAGCTGATCCCTCAGGTTACCACTATTCTTTCTAGAATAATTAGGCTGAAGTATCTTACGGTTTAGGGGAACTCCGTGTCATGGCAAGATTCATACCCATCAGCAGGGCTATACCAGGAATGTTTTTCATCAGTGGCAATACTAGCACTTCCCAAGGATCCTTCTAGCCATCGTTTTGGTCTGGAAGCCCCTCTGCTAGGTGCAGGGCTGACACCAGCGTTAGGTAAGTCCGGTTGTACTTGTCATTCTCTCAGTAGACTATTCCTCATGGATACTGTTGAAAACTTGTTCATCTTTCACATATGGCTTTTTTGAACAGCCTGAGGCTTTTTCAGAGACATTCCAGGTATCCGATTCTGTGTGGATTTGATGCTGAGGAACATGGTTTAGGGACCCTATCAGTGCAGGGTGAATGGTTGGGCTTGATTATCTTAAAGGTCTCTTCCAACCAGATGATTCTGTGATTCTGGAAATATCTTAAAGTCTCTCTATTCTGTGCTGGTGGAAATCAGGCCTGGAGACCGGGCTGTGAGTTCCGCAGTGGAGTGTATGATTTTGTTTGCTGCTCCGCTTGTGTCTGGCTGATTCCACTTTAGTCTGTGGAAAAGGCAGTCTAAAATGTGGAAAGGAAGAGGCTGATCCTGCATTGTGCTCCATAGCTTTTAATAAGAAATTCAGTGTGTTGCCTTGTTTATGAACTCAGCATCATCTTTCAGAGGCTCCTGTTAATTCTAAGTATAATAGTTAAGATTAGTTTTGTTTTTTGAATCCTCCAATTTCTGGTGATTCTGAAAACAAAGTTTGACCCATCAGATCCAAATAAATAACAACTGGTGTCCCTTTGTTAAAAATAAAATAAGAAAATTGAAATACGATGTTTTCCTGATGGGATGTTGCGTTAAAAATGGAGCTAGGGATGTCCAGGGGTAAAGGAGGAAGTTACTGAGTTCCAGGCTGATAGGCACATTCTCCGTGGGGTGGTGAAGATGTTTTGTAACATACAGAGCTACATTTACCCCATACCAAACTGCGCTATCCTCAAATTACAGTGTGGAAGTTAAAGAAACCCTGATGTTTTAGGTGGATCCTGTGGATCTGTGTCAACAACTGTTTGAAGAGGACTCAAAAAAACCCGAACCTAGGATATATCCAGGTTCACTATTCTACAATATCTCCTCAGAAATTCTTCCTAATGGCATAAACAGCAACAACTTTGGTAGTTACTTATGAATACCACAATAAACCACAGTTCTGCATTCTGCTGTAGCCCTTTATACCAGATTCCCTCACTGCTGGATGGGCACTGCCCCATGTATGCTGGAGAGCTTCTGAAATCACAGGGTATGCGTAAATTATAGAGCAATAATTTGGGTAATGTTGTAATCTCGGTGAGTGGAAATTGATGCAAGCAGTTCCAGTGATTTTAATGGGACTAACGTGCCTAAAGAAGAAGATTAAACTCAACTCTCCAGTTTTAATTACTGGGACATCACTTTTTTATTTGTCATCTGTTGTATTTGGTACTCAGTCAGGGAGCATCGGTACAACGGCTGGCCCACTCTTCAGGCAGGCTGGTGAGTATGGGTTAGTGACAGAGGCTTACACCTCTCCTAGGGACAGGTAAACTGGCCATGTGGGTTTTGATAGTCACCTCCAAAAGGCAGTACCAGCTCATGTAGGTATTGCCCAGACTGGACAGACAGAACAGAACAACCCAGTAAACACTGGCCGCTCCTTTCTATGCTAGAAAATAATGTAGGGA
>NW_010393858.1:27989-39666 GCF_000710305.1 Buceros rhinoceros silvestris
GGAAATGTCCTCAGCTTGCAAAAATTTAGAAATATTCCATTGAAAAACTTAAGCTTATTAATTCACTTGACTCTATAGTGCTACACTTAAAAGGACAATCTGCTCCATCACTTTTTCTAGTGTCAAAGAATGACAGTATTTGGAAACTAACAGATGTGCACTACATAAAGCAGACATACAGCGAAACATCTGGGAAGAATTGGTTTGAAAGTTAAAGCAAATCTAAGCCTGAAATCCAAACTCTGATTAAATTTTAAAAGGTTTGATAAATAGCTTTTAAATTAATTGTGTGTGTATATGTCTATGTGTGTGCTTTATTTCTTGGTATGTTTTCTTATAAGATACTTTGCCTAATATTGGAAATAATTAATATCTTTTTCTGAAATCTGTGTATTTTCAATTTTAGCTCAGGTCTTGCAGAAAAGTAAATCAGACAGAAACATAAACATTAAATACAGTAGTAAAATATAAAAATTTAAGTACCCTGAATCAAAAATAGTAAGATCATTGCTATGAAATTAGAAGAGACTCATCAAAGTAAAAGTAACTGTGACTAAGGACTATGAAAATATAAAGGGATTAACATATGTGGTAATAGGGCAATTAAATCCTTAGCTTTTTCACTGTGATGATTTTATAGCATCTTCTTGCTGCTGCCAGTTTGGAAGCTGCCAGCAAATATTTTCTTAATTGCAAAAGGAGACAATATGTGTCCCACTGTTTCATTCATAACATTTGATTAAGTTAAAGAGGCTGTGCTTCTATTTGAGAGAACAAAGAGTTTGAGATGGAAATAGCAAAGACACATTGTGAGTTTGAAAAAAGATCCTGGGAACAAATGATTAACCAGAAATTTTACAGGGAAAAAAAGTCTACTTGTCTTGACAGAATAGCCTGATCCTGTAATAAACCCTCCCAAAGTCAACAGTTCATAAAGTCTTTTGTTCTAGTAAAAGGGTCTTTAATTTTTAACACAAACTCACACTTTGGTATGCATGAGCTTAAGTAAAATTAGAAGACATGTATATAATAGGATTTAATGGATTATCATCTGCATTTTCCAAAGATGTCAGCTTCTCGCGGCTCTGATGGAGTAGCACTTAATGTAAATTTAATTTGAAGTGATGTATGGAGGGCTTGAGGTGGTACTCTGTGATTCCCTAACTGCCTGGAGAGGCTCTGTGGGTAGCATCTGGATTTGGCTGCTCCACATGCCCAGCAGCATCTACTAACTAGGATTAATGAGGTGGCCTGTTCACCAGTGATCCAAAGGAGGTATGCTACATTTACTCCCAACAATATGAATAGGAGGGCCAGTTTCCTTTGGGGGCACACTGTTTGATGAAACTTAATGATGGTCTCGATATTAGGTGTAATAAATATACTGTATAGAAAGGACTTTTGCTTTGTCAGATTTAAATGTTATTTAATCATAAAATGATGTTTGGCTTAGCAGGGCTGAGTTGAAGATCATAATGGCCTCTTTAAAGCTAATATTTTGCCTAAGTTGTGAAAAAAAGGTACCAACTTAAAAGATCTTAGAGACTTTATTTTTTTTTTGTCAGTTTGGGGGGGAGGGGGAGAAAATCTCTGCTTGCTTGCAAAGTTATGAGATGGTCTTGAAAAATATTGTTGTACTTACCTCAACATCTTTATGTAGAAATCGACTGCTGTTAACTTTTAGGCAAAACTTCTCCGTGTGGTCTCTGCCTCGTTTATGCGTCAGAATTGTATTTTGCCTTTGTGTCTAACTGAGCATTGAATGAAATCTCAGCTAATTTCAAATTCCCTTTGTCATCATGGTTTTCAGCCAAAAGTCTATAATAAATGGTCAGAAGATGAGCTGAGACTGAATGAATAGTGAGTGGTATTCATCAGCCAAACATAGAGTCCAGATCCAATTATATGTATTCATTAAGTGATAATGATATCACGGTCTTTAACTAGGAAGAAAAGAGTGTAATTGAATAATAACAGTTGTACAATCCCAGCGGAACACACTTTCCATCCCAGCACAGCGACCCTCGGGGATGATGCAGAATTGATGGAATTCTATTACTCTTTGATAGATTTATTATGAAGGGCTGAGTGGACTTGCTACTCCACTTTGTCACTCACACTAATCAGTATCGTAAGGCCCCGAGCGTGCAGGCTTTTGTATCCCTTTGACAAAGACAAGGTTAGGGGAGGATGACAGACACCCAGACCTTTACAAACCCATACCACAAGATGAAATGGGCCAGCTGAGCTCTGGGCTGGGACAGAATTTTAATTTGTTTATCAATGGCTCACATGTGCAACACCATAAGGATATTTGTCAGAGGAGTAACACTGAAGCTAAACTCTTTTGTTTGGCAAGTGGAGCTTGGGAAAATATTTATTGAACTGTAAAAAACAGGGTAAATGAAAGGAAGGTGAAAAGTCTAAATGGAGTGGAAAATAACTTGCATTACTGTGCATAAAGTATAAGGAGGATGGTTCTCTTTGCCTATTTTTGTTTGTTTCACTTGAAAGAAATTTCCTTGCAAACTGCAGTCTGATCTCTTGTTGATTTAGGTTCGGGGGCTGGTGGGGGAGGGGGGGCTCAGAGAAAACAGAAGTGGGCAAAATGAATTTCATGTGTTGTTTTTTATTGTTGTTTATTTATAAGAAGCTTCCAGTTCAGACAGATGGATTGCTCTCCTGCTTTTTCACCATTAAAAAGCAACAGCACAGTAAATAAAATACCCTGGCCTTAAAAGCTAGAACTTGTAAATACAGTCTTGTATTTCTAAAAACAATCTTGTATGTGTTCAAGTGTGGCCATTTCTCTTATTCATCGGTCCCATTCAAATGCAGGCAGTGGGCTCTGTCAGCGTGGTCACTGGCCATCAGAGCCCGCTGGATTCGAAGAAACAGACAATTTGTTATGCTTCTGATCTGAACAGGGGCTGCAACCAACATTGGCATAAACAAGGCGTTGCATGGGAGGCTGCTGCCAGGGTTTGTTTTTTGTCTGTGTTGCTGAATGATAGATATTTCCATCCTTTTCTTCTCTCTGAATTGCTTTCTCTTTTTTTAGTGTAGCATTCTGCATTCTAAGAGGGGCTTGACAATTCAGAGTCTGAGTTCAGCGTCCCTGTCCATAAAAACTCGTAACTTGGAGCAGTGCTGCTGTGCTGTGTGGCTTTGCCATGCCAGCTCCTCCGTCTCTGGTGGGGATCTGTGTCAGAGGTAGCACAGTCAGCTGTGACTGTGGCAGCGACTGGCTTATTTGGCTCCGGGGTGACCGTGCACTGTGGACAATGGCAAAGCAGAAGCTGGGATACCAGGGACAGGAATGGGTAGCATTTAGCAGAATATTAGTTTCCCACATCTTGTGCTGTGGATTCTCTCTAGGGCTTTTCTCCCACAGAAGCTCTTTTTTTTTCTTTTTTCTCTCCAACTAAAGGCACAGTTGTGTGGATGTGTCTTTGAAGGTTGGTGGCTCTGCTGGGTACATCTAAATGGCAACCTGAAGGTGCATCTGGAGCATGGGAAGACATGCCCACAATGATTATTATCTTGCCAACAAAATCAGTGAAGGGAAGATGACCCCAGGTTGTGTGCAGCAACCACATCACAGAGCTATTTGTTGGCTGGTGCTTGGGGCTGGAGCCCAGGCTTGACTACTGTGTATTTTCTGTTTGTCTCTCTTGTTACTGCTGTACAAGTAATTCTGAGGCCTGGCAGTGGACTCTCACTCTCTTCCAGACACGTCCACATACTCTGTGCTTTCTGGGGTTCAGTGGAGTCCCTGCATTTGGATAAGGTGCCGATGTCTATGTATTTCAGAACTGAAAACTGTTTCTGCAATACAAATAAGGCCCATTGTGAAAACAGCCCTTCCACATGATTTCCTTTGTGTGCTACAACTCTGTGTCTCCTGTTTGGTTGGATGGCAACTGCTTGTCCAAGCAGGCATTTTTCTCAATTCTGCTGATCTTGCACAGTCATAGGAGCAATGAGCAGGGAGTAGCATTTTGCATCTCTTTTGCAAGAGGATGCCCAGCATATTGGAGTGCAGGAAGGGTAATCCTTTCCAGTGCTGTGCGTTGTGGGAGTTCACAAGCCTCTGCTGCTCTCCAGTATCCAGGGCTGGCACTTTCAGGCACTTCCTATCCTGCTCCGCTTTGCTGCTTCACTGTGGCACCATGAATCAACAGGTGTAACCAAGTGAATGTGCAACACTGTCTCTCCCACCGAGGATGGCTTCCTGCAGAACAGATGTCATCTACAGCCCATCTAAACCCCTCGGTGTCTGGCCAAAGACACGAGCAACTTGCAGGAAGGCACAGTGCCTCCCAAACAGATGGGCATGAGCAGAGGCAGGCCAAGGGCCACATGTGAACATGAAATATGTTGGAAGTGGGCAGTATGGGCAGCCAGGAACGTCACAGTATCTTTCATTCCAAACTCCTCCACAACAGCAGCCAGACCAGATCCAGCTTAGAGGTGAGTTAGCTCGCAGAGCAGAGAGGGGAGGAAGGAGGAGTACAGAGCCAGGCAGAGGGTTACCTGGAAGAAGAGTTTTAACAGTGTCATCACTCCTGCTCCACCTAATGCCAAGGTGTGTGGACGGAAGAGGCCAGGATAAATGTTGTAGCTTAGCAGCATGAGTCCTGTTTCTGTGTTTTGCTGAGCAAAGTTATTGTAATGAGAAGAGGTGTGTACATAACCTGAGCAGACTTCGATAGAGGACAAGAGGAAAATAATTTGCATGGAAAATCCAGCATTAAAGCTGCTGTCAGATCACAGCTGTCACAATGATTCCATTCACTGCAGCATTTCTTGTACAGTTCCAAACAAGGAAGTATTTTCCAATTTAAAAAATGTGTTTATTAAAGAAAAAAGATCTGGAATAAGAAAGAGCAAATTATGGTCAATAAAAAAAGGCCAACGGTGCCATAAAAATGTTTTGAACGAAACATGCAGTCCATCAACTAGAAAAGGAAGATGTTTCAGGAAGGAAGTCTTGCTGGCTCTTTTCTTGTTGGGTTTCACTTTCAAATGGAGGATCATTTTCCGTGCAACACCCACTGTCTGTGCACTTGCCATGTTTTGCTCCTCAGTGTTGGCAGATAACAGACAATTCCATTAAACTCATCATATGAGTAGGATCTTTGTGTTGCAGGCTGGGAATCACAAGCCATATTGCTAATTCACGCTCTGTGCTCCAAGAGGAGGCAATGGATTGAGTCTCTTGGCGCTTACATCCTCTGAGGTCAGTGGAGCTGCCCTGATACCATTATAAAGGAAGGCAGAATCAGGCCACTTAGATCGTCACAGGCAGCTCTCGCCTCCGGATATATGTGTAGTTAAGGAGATACCAACGGGAGCAGTGATGGGAGTGACTCGGCTGTTGTTCTTTTGTGGGAGATATCAAACTAATGATTTTATATAGGCCAGGTATTTTGTCACAGATTGGGGTCAAGCCCCTTAGGAAACAAGGATTCATATTCTTAGGAGAGTAGGACTGTAAGTAACACTCTGCTGATTTGGGTAAGTGAGGTGCCCCAGCACTGCTAGCATGGCTGCTGCAGAGTCCATGCAGCTGAGTGAGGCAGTTCTGCCAGGAAAATGGTGTGGAACCTGTTCCTGTATGTGTCCTGGGATTTACTTCCCACGAGACAGTACAGTGTACACCAGCTGACTTATCTGTGAACCATGGAAACATTTTGAAAAGGTAAAGCAGACAGTACACTGAAGAATCATTTGTCACAAGTAATTGCAGGCAGTCAGAAAGAGCAGAGAGAGTATATGAATCATGACGTAAAAACAGCGAAGGGCAGGCATTTAGTCTGGTCTGTGGCTATAAGAGCAGTGACACAGGTTAGTCCTGGCATGATATACAAATGTTACGTGCAGAGGGACAAGCACAATGAATAAAGAATTCCCGTTTTCTCATTATCTCATGCAGCAGAGAGGTTTTTTACTTCACACATAACTCATAACTTTTAGTAGGCAGGAGATGGCTACATTGAATTAGTGGGAACATTTTGTTTCCTGAATTTAAATATTGTCCCTGTGACAATTTATTTCCAGGGTAAAATCCTGGTAGGATGCACAGAGGCAGGGAAATTAGCCCAGCCAGCCATTTCAGCTGGCCAAAGCCGGGACTACTATCCCCTCCACTGCCAAAGCCCCAGACACACCGAGCCTGGCAACCAGGCTGTTGGTAACGCTGACAGACTACCAGGCATTGGTGAGCAGTATGGGTTGGGTTCAGCAACTATGAGCAGGACAAGAGCTCTCAAAAAGATCGTTAGAAAAATGGTAGTGTAAAGAATTAGAAACAAGGCCAAATATTTTAAAAAATGTTTTGCTTCTCAAATTAGTGTTTCCATTCTGAAATACTAAAAATAATCAAATCCATGTAACCTAGATAAGGAGAGAGGTAGAATTTGGACGTAGTGTCAAACCCATTCTTCAAAAAGGAGCAGCTGAGAAATCATGTACAATGCTATTGCTTATGAATTTGTTATAAAGCTAGACGATAGTGGGAACTCCTGTTCTTATGTCTGCTTCAGGAATTTATTATTTATGGGCAAACACATGTATGATACATAATAACTTTTAGTTGTTCTGTAATTCTCTTCACTCAGACATCTGAAAATGATCTGTAAATGTGGGTAGTATTATTAGCTCCATTTTAGAAGAAGAGGAATTCAGCCCATGCCGCTGGCCAGCAGTGGTCCATGAGGTACGTCTGGATGGAAGTGCAAATGTAGCACCTTGGAGTTCCAGAGCAGAACCGGACAAAAGGTCTCTGAGTGCAGGATAAATTGGTTTCACTCCAGTTTGGGGTAACTCCATGGATCGAGACTTCTGATTCACAGTCCCATTTGGATTTAGTCAAAGCAGTTGGAAAGGTCATCATCACTATTTCTCCAGCATGAACAGCTGACAGAGTCATTTTTCAGCCGAAAATACTTGTGTAATCATGTGAATAACAAAAATACCTTTGAAGTATCTTTAAACTGTTCCAGCATGACTCTGCAGAACATGCAAAGTTGTGCTCTCAGTTACTGGCACCTAAACCATGAAGAGCTCTGCAAAGCCTGTAAACCATATCACCCCGCAGTTAACAAGTGCCTGCTTCAGTGCAAGCAAGATGTAACCAAATGTGGAGTCCTCGCAGCAGGTTGTAGAGGTTCCTTGCAACTACAGCGTTCTCAGGACATGAAACACTGGAGGCAGCACCAAATAACTGATCCTTGCCTTTGATGACAGTACTTTTGATGACAGATGAAGGCTTTGATGAAGACACTGAAAGTTGTGCTTGTTTTCCCGTCTGAGTGCTTTCTTGTGCCACTCCATAGATTTAGCCACATATGCTGTAGAGTGCATATGTCTCTGTAGCAAAGCAGTTACTTAAGAAATGCAACACATCCAAGAGTCCTCTTCCTCCATAGGCCACCAAAAATAAATGGCACTGGGGAGAGGCGATAGGAAATGAAGGGCTGGGATTGATATCATGGGTCACAGAATAATTTGTCAGTTGTCTCAGTGATTCAAGTAAACGAGCAGCATAAGCTGAAAGCTCTCATTTTCAAGTGAAAGTGGGAGGTAAAAAAGTTCTCAGAAAGTTGAATATCCTGTTTTGACATTTTCAGAGCAAAAAGTGGAAATTGCAAATGTTGCAATTACTTTTCATTACAAATATTCAAATTCTGTTTTATATTTAAATGTTGTTAAGAGATAAAAAGGTCAAATTCTAAAAGGCCATGTTAGAATTATTGTTTCCATTTTGCGCTGAAACTATTTCACACGTTGTACAAATGTTCCTTCATTGAAAATTCCAGGTTTCATTTCTGATCATAACAAAGATAAATGTTCAAACTTCCTATCCTTTGCTCAGCTCTGCCACTAGTCTCTTCTCTCCCTTTCCTCAGCATGGCTCTCAGCCTGAGTCACGAGAAGCCCAGTGGAAGCAGCCAGGAATTTTTAGGAGCCCAACCAAGCCATGAATTAGCCTTTCCAGAATTCACAAACAGAATTGCTGAATCAAAACTTTTTGGTGATGGATAAAATAATAAATAAATCCTAGACATCCTCAAAACAGACAGAAAAAAGCCCTCTCCATTTGTCTCCAGTCTGGTTTTCTCCATACTCGGTATAAAGCAAAAGGCAAAAATTAGGAGTCAAGGATCTTTGCAGACATGTTTGTGTATTTGTAAACTGATAAAACTGAACCTCTGCTTAAATTACCAGGCTTCCATTTCCAGTTGCGAGATTATAGACATCAGTTCTTACAGCTTCACCTCCTTTCCATTTTGTCTGGAATTGGCTGTCCTCTCTTCTGAAACGTGTGTTTTCCTGGCTGTGATCTTCGCTGTAATCAGGCTATTCTCTTGCTGTTTCTGTGTTGGCTTACTGAGGTGGGGGTGTGCAGATGTTAAATCTTGGTGACTGCAAAAGACCAAAACTCTGAAGTTCAGTGGAACTGAAGTCTCCCCCTCATCTGGGTCTGCAGGCTGTGTAAGGTTCTGTAACCCAGCTGATTTTTTCCTTCTCATCCATCTCATGTTTCTCCTTTGTTAAGCAGTTGCAGTAGCTACCTTTGAAGTGTAGGATCAAGCTCAAAATCTTACTGTTTTACAAGTGAAAAGAGATTTGGAATGTAATGTCTTTTTCAGCCTTAACAATAACATCACTGCCAGCAACTCTATAACAAGGGCTGTTATACTCCCACTCCTGCTTAGTGGCAGAAATTGGTCTGTTTTATGTTCCTGCTCAGACATTTCCATTCATCTCTGCCTTGCTTTTAATGACCCAATCCGTACACTCTTGTTAGTCAGTGTTTACATTCATGGTCCATTTGGGTGGAACGATTTCTCACCTGAGAATTGCACAGCCCTTGTTCCGCTTAGGTTCTGTGCGCTCATTGTATTTTATGCTGAATATGGCTATGGGTGGCCTTGTCTGTTAAGATACTGGTGTGTCTAAGAGTTGAGTTCTGTTACGGCAAACACCACCTTGGCTGGCACACCACAGACGGTAGAGGCAGATCCTGCAGCCTGTCACTGTGTTGCTATACCCTGCTTGTAAAAGGGTCCCTATGCTGGTTCCACACATGGTGTAAACTGGGGCACTTTCCCCCCAGGACTGCTTTTGAAAGAGGCCTGTGGGTAATTTAGACAGTCTATGCCGTATAAATAGGTGAAGGTTATTCTGGGTATCAGAACATCCCGTTTTTGAGAACTCTAGGAGAAAGTTGGGAAAACAAGTGAAAGAAAAAAAGGATGAGAAAAGACTTTCTGAGCTTACTGTAATGTATCTTTTTTAATTATTCATCAGCTTCTCAGAAGCTAAAAAACATTGTGGTTTGTGGCCATCTAGTGGTGAATCCATTTTAAAAACACTCTCCTTGTTCAGAGTTCTAATAAACCAGTCTTCTAGCTTTGCCACGTAAAACCAAATTACAAAACTGCTTTGGGGGGAATGGAGTTTTCCAGCCTTACATGAAGCTGAAGGAATGAGTTGATATTTTTATTGCTAGCAAACAGTCCATCAGAGATGGCCTTTGAAGACAATCAGCACACAGAAAATCAGATACTCACCAAAGGGTGGCTGAATCAGGCACCTGCAATGTACATGAACCCCAGTAACTGTAACAACTGGGAACATTTTGTTTTGGTCAGCTGTTAGTCCAAAGTGATTTGGGTTTGGTTTTTTTTGAGGGGTTCTTCTGTTTGCTTGCTTGCTTGTTTTCTAAATTGGGTTTTTTTTTTTTTTCACTGCAGTTGGTTTAAACTACAGCTTGATATTAATTAAATTTAATAAAATTCATTATGGGATAATCATATTCCAAAGGACTCAAATATCTATTACTGTAAAACAGTGACTTGTCTTGCCTAACCACTACTTACATGAATGATAGCCCATAGCTTTTTGTTCTGAATAGTTGAATGGCTGGGCGGGATCTAGGGCAAGTACTGCTGGGCAGGATCTGATACAGCTGAAGGTGAAAAAGAGGGAAAATCAGGTGGAAAGATGGAAATTGCTGGTGAAGCTTTCACAGTGCCAGCATTTTTCTAGTCATGGCTACAGCTGGGTGTTTTGATTGTGTGTTGACGGTGAGCACCGCAGCCTGGAGAACGTTGTGCTGTGTGCTGTATTTTCTAGATTCCTTGCAATCTGGGAGGGCGAGTAGAAACAAGACTCAACTTTACTTACTAAGGACCTGAGCTTCAAAGGTTATCACTCCTGTCGAGCATCTGTGAGGAGATAACCGACTCACTGACATATACAAGGGTAGGTAGAGGAAACTGTTCTACGTGGTAAAGATAGTACCCCTTAAGAAGGTATGTTTTATTCATCCTCCATTGGCTCCAGGCATGATATTGGGGGAGAGCATGTATTTTGCATTTCCGTTGCCTACTTGGATTGTGAACTGTGGGGAGCAGACAGGCTGTTGTGGCATACATGTTGAACACTTTGCATGCTTAGTTCTCTGCTCAGCTGCATCCTCCAAGTGGCTTTATAATGCCAGTAATACTAGCAAGAAACTAAGGGCCAAACAAATTTCTGGCTCTCTTCCTGGGTTGTCAGTCTGGAGTTAGCTGTAGCTTTTTCATGGCATGGTTCTTTTCTAGTACAATCATGAGGTGAAACTGCAGTGGATTTACTGATTTTATTTGATTTCTGTGAGTGATGTAGCATTTAGCGAAGTAAAAGACCAAGTCCCATCAAGAGGATCAAACTTGGGCTCAGAGCTGTTGATCTACTGCTCTGAGATTTGGTATTATTTTTTCCATTAAGTGTCTGGATGCCAAATGTCAGCTTGTAACCATCTGTAGCTCCAAACGTGTAATCCATGAACAAACTCCAACTGCCTACATTAAGAACTTGGAGAGTTAGCCCCAGTTATGATATGAGAGAGGCAGCAAAGTACAGTGCAGGGTTTCTCAGCCGTCAAAAGGGTCACCAAAGACAATTGAGGAGGTCTGAAAAGGGAAAATGTTATTATAGTCTGAGGTGAAGACTCTTCCTAGCCTTCTATTCTCTCATCCTTCATACATAACTATTCCCTGTCAGCTTTGTAAAATACATGCACAAGTACGTTAAACAACTTACTGTTGTTACCCTTGTTACAGGTGTAGTTTCCTACTCTTATCTCTATGGTAATGTTGTTACTAGAGCCAGAATAGGTGTGAATGACTAATCATGTGTGGTTGTCCCTCTAATACTAACTTACCCTTGCAGCCAGCACCCGTGTTTGTGTTAGAACCTCTTGGGATAGGTTCAAGGCTTTGGTATATTTTTAAGAAACATTGGATCTGAATGTACAGAAATTTGTTTCAATTATCTCAGGATCAGAGGGGCTGTTACAAGCACAACTGGTCTGGGTTATGATGTCTACTTCCTCTGCAGGTCATCAGCCTTCAGCTATGACAGCACAACTGCTGGTGTAATAAGTCATTAACCAAGCTCAGTCAGAAGTGATCCTGCTTCAAAGAACTTTGTACCCAATCTCTTTAAACTAAGCCAAATCATTTGACAGATCTGGACTAACTAATGGCTGCCTGAACAGTTGAGCAGGCTGTTCTCAGGGGGCAATAATCTCCAGTGGGTGTTGAGGGAGTAGGGAAGTGCAGCTGCTCCCTAGACCTGCTACAGCGTCATGGTCCTGTTACCCTTATAACTAACACACTCT
>NW_010393858.1:39743-42988 GCF_000710305.1 Buceros rhinoceros silvestris
GTCCTTCTCTACGCAAAGAAAATGACCTGGTCTCAAGATGTCACAGGGACTGGCTGGTGAGTGTTTACACTGCTCATACATTGCTGCCTGAAGCCTATATTTATTCTAAAGCAAATGTGTTGTCATTCCACATGCCAGGCTGTTTTTGAAATGAAGGGACAGCTCACGCCCTGTAAGATGCACTGTCAGGCATTACGAAGAGGGAGTAGAGACAACAAATACTTTGTTGGGAGGATCATTGAACTGCAACAAGGGAAATTTGGAAGGTTTTAGCCTGTATTAAAAATAAATTTGTACATGACAAATGGTGACATTTATGAACTGTTGGAGAGGGCTTTTAAATAAAGAGAATGGAGGTTGAAAATACGAAGATCAGCCTGGAAGCAGAGCAGGGGGAAAGATATGAATAGCAAACCTCTTTCTGAAATGCAGAGAAGTAATAAAAGAAGACTAAGAACATTCCTGTTGGTAGATTTTTTTGCTATGACCCTTCTCAAAACGTTTCATTTAGTTCTTCAGTTCTTTCATTTAGTTCTTCAGTTCTTTCATTTGGTTTGCTTTACAAAACACTGTTGTCTCACAGATGGACTGTGCATGACTGCAGGGAAAAGGTCAAAGCTCTCTAAAGCAAAGCCTCGCAGCTCGAGGTAAAGTCCCTCTGCCTTCAGCGGGATTCCTTGTGTCGAAAGCTAGTAGAGGCTCAGTGCACGTTCTACACGGCTCTGCAAAGCCATAAATATGGAGACTTGGGCTTCAACTCCGAAGTAAGGCAGAGTCTGGTTCCGTTCTGAGGAGATGGTTATGGAGATCAATGATTTCACCCTGGGCATCTGGCGTAGATCTGTGGCCTTGAATAAATACATCAGCCAGCAGTGCGGTACACAAGAAGCAAGTCTTGAGAGAAATGCACTGGATTCTCTGCCTCCTTTGGCATCTTTCAGAGGAGTATGTGCTAAACAACCAATACAAAGACTGTCAGTTTTATGCATGTACATGTATGTGTGTGTATATGTTTTTCTATATTTATATGCACATGTATACATGCCCATGTACTACCAGTGTAGTAATACAGTTCTTTAATGGGGAAGCACAGGATCAACTGGGAGATATAAGAAGACAAACAGTTTGTGGGTGTTAGGTTGTTTTTTTTTTTTTTTACATGAAAGCCTTCAATTTGAGGACCACCCAAATCCCATAAACATTAGTGGCAGAACAGATTTTCACGAGGGAATCACGGAAATGACATTGTTAATAGTTATTTAGTATAATAAAATGCTGATTTTTTAAATTAAACCGAAGCATTTCAGATACAGCTGAAGATTTTAAACTGTGATTGTGATTGGAGAAGGGACGTTACTGACTCAGAGGCAGTCAGCCCTTTGCTTTCTGCAACTATATGCCCTAATGTCCTATAGCAATGCAAACGTGCTGCCTCAAAATGTGAAACCAAGGTCTTGAAAACCTGGGGGACTAGCTTTTGATTTTATTTTAGATAGCCCTGGCATCTTGGCTACAACTGGATTATTACATTCATGCTTCCTACATTCTTTTTGAGGTCTCTGAAATACATTTTTCACTTTCCCTCCTGAATAGCTGACACTATTGTGGTATCACAGTATGCTGCTAAATAGCTGATCCCTGCTGCTCTGTGTGGGGCTATATTTCTGCTCAATCCCAAATAAATCTTCAAATAAAAACCCCTGCATAATGTCAAATTATTGTTAGTATTAAAGATCTGGAGACTCCATTAACAATATCATAAAACATCGATAACATGCCTTAAATTCTTTAAGGTTTAAACCAGGTCCTTTCACAAAGGGAAGTCCCTCTCTGGTACATCAACTGGCCGTGGAACTGGTTGTTCCCAAGTGAATCCTATTTCCTTGGAGATTTGAGTGTGGTTTAATTGGCAATTCTCCGTAGTTTCCAAGACCTATAACAATTTCTTCTCCCATTTTATTTTAACAACCCTAATAAATCATAACCTGGTGTGACTGGGGAGCCTCACAGCTATGGGGTTTGTAAGCACCGTGAAAGTTCCTTCGCTGCTGGTTAGCACAGATGGGAGCAGAAGCAATCCAGAGCACGTCAAGAATCTCTCTCTCCCTTGCATGGATAAGCTTAATAAGGCAAACTTGTTGTTGAGGGAAGGCACTCAACTGATTCCAGAAACAATTAGGAAATACAGCAAACAAATAAGCCTTGGCGTTACGAGGATAAGCTTAATAAGGCAAACTTGTTGTTGAGGGAAGGCACTCAACTGATTCCAGAAACAATTAGGAAATACAGCAAACAAATAAGCCTTGGCGTTACGAGCGACTCAGGCGACCCGCCTAATTCATATGCTAAACCCTATGTTTTCCTTAGTTACAGACTTGCTATTACCTCACTAAGCTGGAGCAAAAGCTTTCAGGAAATACTGCCCTTCACTCATTTTAGGAAGGGTTGCAGTAGGTGCTTGGCACTACAGTAGGACTGTTAGAAGATGTGTGCCAGCTTTATCAAAATGGCTAGAGAGTTTGGGGGCCCAGGCAGAGCAATCCAAAAAGGAGCCTGATTTTTTTCGATGAAGGAGAATTTCCCCGAATTTTAAAGTTACATTCTGATACTGTGAGTGCATTTTGAAAATCTTGGTTCTGTTATTTGGCTTTTAGCCAAACAAGCTACTAACTACTTTTTATTTTTCTCTCAAATAAGTTTTCCAAACTTTTCGTGGGTTACTCTTGCGTGAGGCGTGATCAGTGCATCAGGCAGAAAAATTTGGAGGCATGTGATCATTGCTTTGTGATCATTGAAGTCACTCTGGCTTTATGTTTTGTTATTAGGTCTTACCTGCAATTTTATAAGAGATAATCTGATGAATTTATGTAGTTTGTTTTCGTTAAAGATATGTTGTATTTATATATATACATATTAAGCAAAGAAAGGGCAAGTGGGAATCCCCTTTTCTGGCCAACAGACTGTTCTGCTGCCAACTCTGTGGGTATTGCTTGAGTAACCAGAGACCTAAAATGATATTACATAGCTATAATTCGGGATTAATCTGCTTCAAAGAGACAAGACACTTGATTTTATATTGCAGCCAAAATAATCCCCAGTATTAAGTTAAAAGGTTATTAAGGGCCCTTGCAGTGAGAGAGTCCTGCAGAAAAGAAAAGAAGATAATTATTTTATCTCTAAATGCTGTGCTGTAATATAAAAGGGAGCTAAATTAAAGTTGTTTGAAGCAAACTCAATTCTGGCAT
>NW_010393858.1:43115-45093 GCF_000710305.1 Buceros rhinoceros silvestris
GTGTATGAGTCCATTATTTTGAAGTTGATTTTATCTGTGTGGCTTCCTGGGTTGTTAAATAGACAAACTGGTTCTGATTGGTCTTGTATGAAACATCGTATAGCTACTGCTTGAGTTTGCCCAAAGAGCTACGCTCTTTAGATTCGCCTCAGTGACTTGGATTCTGAGGCAATGGCTTGATTAATAACAGAAAGTGTCATCCCAGCGCATGAACCAGCACAGTGCTGGAACGAGCTGTTCTTTGCCACTGGATTTCACAGATGCTTGCTGCAAGGAGAGGAATTTTGACATGCAAGCACCCTGGATTCCCCTCACATTTCAAGATACGGTGACCATCTTTTCCGCAACTCTCTCATTTTGCCCCTGGCCACTTCTCTACTCTGTTTTCTTCTTGGCTTAGTCCTGCCTCTCCAAACTATTTCTTGCTTCTCCCCCATTACTCCCTCCTTCCCCACTCCGCTTTCTCGCTGCTTTGTCCTTACGTGGAGAATTTCCTCTAATTTAATCTCTAAACCCTATGATCCCAGCGTATAAAGTTCTTCATCTAATGTCAGTCACGTTGTAGTTTTCCCACTACAGGCTATCTTTTAATTTCCACGTTTTAATCTTAGACTAGTGTGAAGCATTTAATGTTTCTGAAGTCTAAACATACTTTAGGAGGGTGTGAAAACAAGACCGTGTAAACTGCCACTGGGGAGAAGGCTTGGGTGAGATGTCTTCTCTGTTCCATGACTGTCATCTGGGTGTTAACCAGGAGGGGGGGATGTTCCGTGGAGGACAGTGCAGGTATGGCTACTGGGCGCTGCTACTCTTCCTCGTCAGGCAACGGAGGGGGGAAAAGTGGAGGGCACAGTTGGCAGCAAGTCGAGAAGTTCCCAAATCTGTTGAGGTCTCTCTCTTTTTTTTTTTCTTTACAGCTTCAGGCTGAACGTGGGACTGCTGGGCAGTGAATAATTAAGTAATTGTGTAGCTTTGCAAAAGTGTCTGTAAGAAAGGATGCTGTCTGAGACCTATAGTAGTCGACAGTGTCACAAGAATCAGGATTTCACAAGGCTTGAGGGCTTCCGTCACCATTGCAATGGCTGTCCCAGTGCAGAGCACTGCGGAGAGCCTTTCTGGAGAGCCACCTCCAGAACCGTGGGTTCTGGTATTGAGGAAACTACACCGCCTTGACTCCCTTTCCCCAGCTGAGAGGGACCAGAGCTGCACCCTTCCTGCTGTGCTCTCTTTCAGCCTTGTCGCGCAGATGGAACTGACACTGAGTAGCCTCATGGTACAACCCTGTCACCGGTTTGGTCGAGGTAAAAACCAAGGTCCGGTAATGATAATACCTTCCCCTATTCCAGCAGAGATAGGGGAAGGGAGAAAAGAACTTGTGAGACCTCTAAAATGCTTTTTGGAAAACTGAAACAAACTTTAATAACACTACAAACAGATATATATTAAATACAAAGGAAAACAGTGAGATATTGAGGGTTTTGGGAAGACGAGGGTTAAACTGAAAGCAAACATGGACCGTGGCAGCGATCCAAGATGGCGGTGGCCACGTGGTTCTGCCGCATGAGCAGAACACAGAGACCCGCGCAGTTACGAATTACCTGGCAGCGCGAGATAGAGTGGAATTGGCACAAAGTCCTGCCAGTCTCTGTTGCGGAATGAAGCAAAGCAAAAGCGAACAGCTCTCGGGCGCGCGGGCAGTCCGGACCCAGCTCAGTGGGGCTCCGATGCGGGACTCCGATGTGGCGTGCCGAGGCAGCACGGCGGCTTTTCCGGCAAAAACAGCTCAGTCAGTTTTTGGGCGCATCTCCTCAGTCGCGATGAGGGAGGTTTCTGCTCCCCCCGTGGCGCAGCTGTGGCGAACGCAGCGGCGGCAGCAACGGGGCTCGGTGGCAGCAGCTCCGGGAGTCTCTGGCACTGCACGGCGCTCGCGGGCGGCTGTGCTCGCGGCGCGCCGTGGTGCTCACGGTGTGCGGTGGCG
>NW_010393858.1:45121-45658 GCF_000710305.1 Buceros rhinoceros silvestris
GGCTGGGGCGAACACATCGTGAGCGGGGACGGGGCTTGGCAGCAGCAGCTCTGGGGGTCTCCGGTGCTCGCGGCGTGCAGTGGCGGTTCCTGGCGGCTCGGCAGCGGTTCCCAGTGCGGCTCACGCTGGCAGGGACAGATCGTGTCCCAACAAGCTGCGACGGCTCTCGAGAAAGTGCGGCTCGGTGGCGGTCCGGGGTGACTGGAGCAGTGTGAGCAACGGTGGTCCCAGGGGTGGCAGAGAGTGCAGAAAGACTGCCTTAACGTGTGCGCAGAGTGGCTTTTTAAAGCAGCAATGGCGCGAAAATCGCACAGACCCGCGAATACTTTTAACCAATGAAAAAATGGAGATGCAGCTGACGTCACATGGCAGGGAATATAATTGGATAGTTAAAGCAAATTCTCCTAAAAAGAAGATCTTTTGCTAACCTTCCACAAACCCTTAACCAGCTCAGCAGTGCTGGGGCTCAAGACGAGGCTGGGTGTTCTGGGGAGTCAGGCTGCCCTGCGGCGGGGGAAACACCGCCCCCCGGCGGTG
>NW_010393858.1:45772-85710 GCF_000710305.1 Buceros rhinoceros silvestris
GGGAGTCAGGCTGCCCTGCGGCGGGGCAAATCCTGCCCTCGCGTGATGATAAAATACGCATGAGATTGTTTCTGCGCGTCCAAGAGTGTGCTCAGTGGAGACAGTGTGATTTCAAACTGCTCACGACAGGAACTACACATGGTCCTAGCACTTCTTTACCGATGGAATGCATTAGAGACAAATATAACCCAATTACAAAGCAGATAACCCACAGAATCAATTCAGATAGCACATGGGATGAAAAAATAATGTAGCTAAAAAGTCGTAAAAATGACTACTATTTGATTAGATCCAAACCAGTGGTATCAACTGATCTTCCTCATTTAACCTGTCTCCCCATCGCAGTACGGCCGTCATTTAGCTGCAGGGTGGATGTGTTCATACCGAACTATTAATCTGCTTCAAAATGCCATAACATTTCCATGAAGAACTTCCTAATTTTTTTTTCAGAAATTAAATGTCTGTTTAAAGTTCATTCCCTCCTGCTGCAACTAATTGAAATGAGATTTGGTTTATCTTTATGACATGAAAATGAGATTGAGTTTCATAATAATAACAATAATGATAACTCTATAGATTTTAGGACTAGTAGTTAATAATTATAGTAATATGTGGAGATTAGAACAGAGTAATGCAGCATAAACAGTCCATTGTTATTTGTTGAGGTGTGGGATTTGGCATCAGTTAATACAATTTTTCTTATTTCGCTTCTGTTTTCTGTTCTCATTGAATTTTAGCCAAGTGCATTAATTAATTTCACCAAATGTATGATAGTTTAACTAACCTTTTTTGAACTAGTGGATAATCTAACCCATAAAAAATGGATTTTAAGCAGGGAAAATTCTTGAATAACAAAATGATAAGTAATATAAACATTCATCAGCTGTCTATCCTACTCACCTCTCCTGGTGGTACATGATCAGGAGCTGGCCCTGTGAGCGACTGTAGCAGCATTTGCTTAAACTTGAAGGTAAACCTGAAGGTCTTTCATCCCCAACAAATGCATGAAAGTCAGGAAGGGACCGAAAGGATCCATGCTTTGTCTGGGGAGAGCCCAGTGGCTGGCATGTCAGGGCAGAATTCCTGGGGACACTTCCTAGTTCTGTTTGAGGAAGGGTTTTTAATCTAAAGTCTTTTAAATGACCTAGAGCCCAAACCCGTACAAAGCACTGGAAGAGGTGTGAGACTGGCTGGTGTGCCAACCCTCTCTGCTAGAAAAGAGCAGGTCATTTTGGAAATGCTGGCTGTGTCTGTCTGTGTATATCTGTATATACACAGCTACCTAAAAAATACACACGTGTATTTTAATGGTTACTCAAAAATGTGTTTGCCACCTTTTGAACAATCCAAGGAGCTGGGTAGCTGTTATGATTTTGGATATTTCAAAGCTTATGCTGCTTATTAGGATGATAATGAAGAAAAATGGGAATATACCCCTGGGAAATGAACAGGTACATCCCAGAGGAGATCTGCATATTTGCTTTCCCTCAAGGCAGTTTTCCTTCTTTGTTTTACCTTTTCTGGTTGTTATTATTCACTGAAGCTGAAAGTCATACAACCCTCCATAGGTGGAAAAATATATCCGCCTCTGATTGTATTGCCTTTAACCGTGCTGAGATTTACCTTGTAAATAACTACTGATTGTGATGGGCTTTTTGGAAAGTGTTTAGTATCAGTCAACAAAAACGTGGACCTTTGTGCTTTGAATTATAATGCCTTCTTTCTTAGGATAGGAGTCAAAGAAAATAATCATTAGGGGAGCACTGTATGCGGAGAGAGATGTCTGGCTTAGCTCTGTAATACAACAGTACGCTGCCCTGAGTTGGGGAGGTGAGGAGCTGGGAAACAGCCCCTGGGTTTATTTTTTAAATTAGTTATATTAGTCTGTAGAAGAAACGGGAGAAAATCTGGCCAGTAGATTTGAGACTCCTGACACTTTATGAAGTTTAGATTTCTCAACCAAAACAGGAGAAAAAAAATCCTCTTATGGATTTCCATCCATGGTAGGGACAGATCAGGATAGAGACTGTAAAAGCTCTAAAGCACACTTAGATTTAGGACCTTTTTACTTTGGGGACATACACCAGCCCCTCTGTGTGCCTCAGAGTAGGAAAGCAGAGGCTGAAGATCAGATCAGGATGGGAGAGGGCTGGCCAGGAGGGAAGCTGCCCAAGTGCTGGTGGCTTGATGGCTTGGGGAAGAAGGGAATTGCTGTTATTGGAAGTTGGCTCTCCAAGGGGTATGAGGCTGAGCCATTTTGGGAGGGAATGGAGGGAATTAGTTGACACAAAGCACAACTGGCCGAAATGGCTCTTTCAGATGGTTATGTTTTATTGTGTAAATGTATGTTTATAGGCTTTTTAAAATGCAGATTAAACACCTACCACTGCATTTAGACTTCTGGAAGAAAGGACTGTCACTGACTCAACAAACCACTGCTCCCTCTTTTAAGCTGATGTGTTCCCTCATGCTCAAATGTGTTTGGGCAATGTTTAATGTGTGTATTGTGTAACCAAAGAAGTCCTGATGCTGCTGACGCAGAGCTACGGCATTAGAGGAGATACACCCATGAACATCATCTGTGAAGTGTCTTGGAGGAAGAATGCCCGCGTTATAGGGCACATGGTTTTACCATGGAAATGGCTGCACTGCCTCTGGAAGCCCATTTACTGTTTAATTGTAAGTGCTGCCTTATGAAGTGTAGTTCGGATTTTGTCTGTGCAAGTTCACCGACTTTAGTGGCACCAAGTACCTTTGGCAGGTGAGGATTTCTTTGAGCGAGTCTTTTACACATGCTGTTCTGCTCCTGGAGCTGCAATTTATCTACTCCTGCTTTTACTGCTGACTCATGGCAGGTTCAGTGAGGAAAACCAGAGGCCTCTCTTCTTTTATTACCCCTGTGATTAGCTTATAGTATGGACAGGATGGCTCAAATCATCCCTCGTGACAGTGGAAATTCGAAAGAACTCCACTGAAGTGACTGGACAGACAGACACTTCCCACTGGCATCAGGCCAGCTGTTTGCCAAATACTGTCCTTAAGAACAGAAATCAGCTGTCAGCTGAGGGAGTTAAAAGAGGTTTTCAAATAAGTAAAACAGATCGTTTGTTCTTTGGGACTTAGTTTCTAAATAATGAAGATGATTCTGGCTCTCCTGTTGAGGTAGACTGAAGAATCAGGTCCAAATATTTCTCTTAAACCGCCCCCCCCAGTTTAGGGGGCTCAGCAGTGCTGTGCCTTCTCCACATCATTGCCCGCCTTGTGTCTGCGCTAGTGCCTGAAGCCTCCTCTTTTCAAGAATGATTCAGCACCTTTCTGAAGGCTTAAAAAGATTTTTTATCTTTTTAAACCTTTCAACACCATCATCCCAGCAAGTTTTGCAGAAGGTGAGATTGAAATATGCTTTGAAACATTCAAATGGTCGTGATGGCTTCTGTGGGAGCACACAGGGACCACTCTGTCCCTTCAGAGCAGCCTGTCTGTCCTGGCAGCCCTCTTGCTTGAACCCAGGTCTCTCACACGAAGTGAGAGCATGATCAATAGGCCACAAGGGCAACCCCAGAATAAATTTTCAAAGACACGTTCTTAACCGTCTTCACAATAGGACGTATAATGACAGCGCTGACATGGAACGGCACTGAAAGACTTCTATAATAGGGCTGGTCAATTTTTTTCTGTGTTTAAAGGAAAATTAGGTTTTCTGCTACGAATATTTTTCATGACAGGTGCCCACTTTCCTCTAAGCATGACAAGTGTCTTGTTAAAAAAAAACACTTCCAAACTGATGTATCTAATTTGAAATGGAGTGTTTTTCATTTTTGTTACCTGACAAGAAGTAGGAATTTTGCCAGGAGAAAACACTGATGGAGATAGAAAAAAAGACATCATTTTCTTAGGAAACAAATTACTGTTTTCTGTTCCATTCTGCCTTATACCTACACCTGTAGACAGCTGCTTACATCATGAGCGTCAGTGATAACCATTTAAAAATTATGCTGCATTTTAAGGAGACTGTGTGTAAAAAATACTATTAAGTATTTTTATATAAAAAATTTATTAAGCACAGCTAGTGCACATGGGATTTCCTAGGACATAATCAGGGAAAGTGATAGAATGAAGCCCCAAAATTTCATAATGTGAATTAAAATTCTGTCAAGAAACACAGCAAATTAGCCCACTCCAAGCTCTGTGGTCTCATGGGGGTTGCAGGGTGCTCACTGCAGCCGGTTAACACTTGGGATGTCTGCAACTGTGGCACACTCATGTATTCTGTCGCAGAGATCAGAGCAGAATCCAGAACAAGACCAGTTCCATCCCCACTGGTGTAGGTATATATTTGTCAGTGGTTTTTTTAGCAGCTGCTTTGGGAATATCTGCGAATCGGTGGAGTGTCTGCCCACCCATGGCACAGGAGGTGTGAGTGGAGGATGGCCTGAGAAGACTGCTTGGAAACATCATGTATGATGTCACTTGTGACGTTGTGCTTCTAGGCTTGCATCATCCTGAACGACTCTGGCTGTAGTTGCGTAATTACCTATTTCTGATACCTTCTGAAGAGAAAGAGAAAAAGTAGCTAGATAAGGGACAAATAGAGCTGTAAGAGTCATTTCTGTCCCCCAAAGGTGATGCAGGCATGTGGTTGGTTGTTCCACAGCATATTTGGTGTTTTCAAAAATGTTTGTTGAAACATATGGGACTCAAACTACATGGTAAAACTTTGAAATGATGTTGAAACACAGAAAATGTTAATCTTCATTATCCGAGGAGCCTGGCTTGTTCATGTGGTGTGGTTTCTTCTATCACATTTTAATAGATGCAGACACGTTAAAGGTGTAGGAGCTTACACAAAGAAAGGAATCTCTTTAATGGCATTGCAAATGTTCACTCATTAAACCGGTACCTTTTGCACATACTTAATAAGCCTTTGAGCAACTTCCCTGAAATCCATTAGAATTTCCTAAAGCACAAAAATCTCATTATACACTTAATTTTTTAGTGTATAGGTCCTCATGCTCACTGAGATAAACATGTATTCTTTTAAAACATAGCTGAATTATCATAAATGTTTTTAAAGGATGACACCTCCGATAGTTCATCAGATTTTAATGTCCCTCCTTATGTTTCACAGAAAAGAGGGTCTTTGTTTTTCCTAGTGAGCTGAGTGCATGCAGAGTGATACTTTGATTTCTTAGGACTACCTCAGGAGGTGTTGTACCATCAGTTCAATGTATAAGGTAGCCCTTGGGAATGAATCCAACACTTATTTCTACCCACTTAACCATGTCCTGGTTGGTAGCAGCTACTGCTAAATGACTGACAAGGAGAAGCTTTTGATGTGTCAGTCGAAGGTACTCTTGGTAGGCTTATTGTTTCGCTATCTGTGCAACACTCTCTGCCACAGTATGGGGTAATGTCCAGAGGAGTCACTGCGTCCACACCAAACCCCTTGCTATGGCAGCAGCCACTTCAAACATAGTTTCATGAATAGGAGCTCGTTTGACCCTTGACCACAACCAGCCTCTAAATTGGCAGACAGAGAATCAGAGTAATTTGTATCATTTCAATTAGTTACTAGCTGCATAACAGGGAGGTCATGACTTTTTTGGGATGATTATTGCCCATGGCAACCAAACTTCAATGTACCATCAGTTTCCAAATACTTTCACTTAATAAATGTAAGTTCATAAACAAGGGCCAATTGTTGGGGACACAACAAAGTTAATTATCTGCGCTGCTACCAAGTGAGCGGAAGATGACATAACTTTGTCGGCAAAATCCTTTTTATTAGCAACCAAAAAAAAGTCGCTGATAAATGGCTTTAATAATGTTGGCTGAATGAGCAGTATTGATCTTTGACTATGTAAAATGGCGAGGAAAGGCAAGTTTATGTAAGAGCACTGTTGTTGTACTATTGAGAGCAGGCCGGTTTTGTTTCACAGTTTGTTCTATGCACCAAAATTCTGAAATTCTAAAATCAATGTTGCCATTGTTGGGCCAAAACAGCACACCCTTACCACAGACAATGCAAAGAATTTCAAAATATAGATAGCTCCCTGATACATACAGATCGGATTGTAAGAAACATTGGGTTGTTTTTCCTTCTCGAAGAAAGGGCAGCTTGTTCCAGGGTGTAGACAATGGTGTGTCTACATGCCTGTGAAACTTCATGAACCCAGTGCAATAATTCAAGCCTTTGATTTGAAAAATGTTTTGTATGTCTTCCTCCACATCTGCAAATACCTCCACTTTCCCCTGATGCCAGCCAAGAGTTGTTAGCAGGCGAATGTTTTCCACTTGAGGAAGAAAAAAAAAAGTTAGGCACGTACATAAGTTTTGCTATTTGGCTTTTGTTTTTTGAATTAAAATAAAGGTTTCCTTCTTTCATGTCACAATCTATTAGCCACTGGGATACCTGGTATCACAGTTCTTTCCCCTTCACCCCTGCATTTGTAGCAGATTTGACGGTGTGTGGAAACCAACACAGGCACTGCGCTGTGACTGCGTCACCTGCTATCAGCCAGAGATGTTGCCGAGATTAATCATGACAGTAGGCAATATTTCCAACATTATTAGAAGAGAAACCTAATATTTTGGGACATCAGGGATCTCTGAGCTGTTGTCCATCAAACTGAGAACCTTCATTTTCTACTCCTTGGATGGGTAACCTTAAGTTTTAACCATTTCACAGACAGAAGGTTCATACACATAAACACAAAGACACACTTGAAGTGCTGTGCCAGATGCATGAAGTTAATCCCGGGTGCACTCTGTGGTGGCTCTCAGATAGTTGTACAAATACGGACATGCCGGTCAGACTGAGTGTCTGTCTCCTCTGCATGTTTTAGTGAGCCACTGTTCACCACCTGAATTCCTCACCCTTTTGATAATTCGTTTATAAATCTGTGGGCATTTGAAAGACGTAAAGACAGACCCCTGGTGTTCAGTGAACATCTGCCCATTCTCTCTCATTTTAATGAATTATATTTAAAGTATGCTTAAATTTTGAGACCTCAGGTTGTACAGAAAAACCCCTACGATATTTAATGAGTCTAGCTGAGTTGTTGCAACTGCATAATTTTTGAAGGATAGAGTTAACACAGCTTTTGTTTGAAGCGGAAGTAGTGCAATATCCACATTAATGAGCTGGGAATTTTCATCACAGTTTTACTTTTTTGTTGCAGATGTTGCTTGTAGGTCAGTGACATAAATTTTATTCAAGGTTTCATTCTGCAAAACTTTATTATGGATGGTAGAGATGATTGTCACTGGTACTGGGCATAGCGGTGAGTGCAACCTTTCACGCTAAGGACTTGTGGGGTCAAGCTGTGCTCTGTTTGCAGGAGTAAGCCTCAGGTTAAAAGATACGGGAGATCTGGCTTTTACACTTCAGGAAAATCTCTGAGATCATGTACGGCATTAAGCACCTTTAGTCCCTCATGAATGCAGTGGGAGTCGAAGGCACTCAGCATCTTCTGGGATTTGGCCCAGAATAATTGTTTTCAAATTGGACTGCTGTATTTGATTTTATTTTTAAAACAATTGGAGTTCTCACTCAGAAGGGAAGACTGACATTGTCATGGGAAGAAAATCAGAGATTTTGTCCTCACTCAGCAGTGAGCCTGAACAATTGCCCTTTGATTTATAAGGCAAGCTCAGTGCACAAGTGATCCAGACCCTGCAGATTTGTGATGGATTTGCGTGTTTACTCTAAAGCCGTGCCTGAGAAGCTACTGAGAAAGGGTCTTTTTAAAAATCACCACTGCACCTTTGACACACTTGCTCTGCAGAATGGTTTGAGACCTCTGCTACATTTCAATATGTTGCTCTGAGCTCACACATCAAGGTGAAGGTCTTTCTGGAATAAACCAGACCTTTGGTAAGGTGCTGTGAAGATCTAGAACTAGTAATTTTCTTCAGTTCTCATTTGAAGCATTGTCCTGGGAGACAGTGAGCTTGCTTGCTCTCCACAGATTCAGAGCCAGAGAAACAAGGCACCTCATCCGGGATGGAGCCCGTGATATTCCCCTTGCATTCGTGTTTAGTGACATTATACAAAATCATTAACAAACTCCAAAAAGCAAAATGACTGCTGAGAGAGCAAATAAAATCCACTTGCTTGTGCTTCATAATACCTTCTAAGTAAATCAACAATTCCCTCCCGCGTCCTTTCTTCCTCCCTCCCCTCCATGATACATTTCTGAGTATTTCTAGAACCTTTTCACACTCCTTTGGCAGCTGATCCTATCCCACCTTATCCATCATCATTGCTGCCTTGAGAGCGGATTCATTTATCTCAGTGCTTTAACGCTGTCACCTAGAGCTTTGGATACATAGACCCAATTTCTTGGATTTGGTCTTTCATGTGGCCTCTTCCCTGCTGGCATCCACTCAATCATCCCCTCTGCCAGCCGGTCTTCCAAGCTCCTCATATGTCATACACTTCTCAACCACCTGGTGGTTGCACACACACTCTCCACTTTTAGATCTTTCTTTCTCCCCACATTCCTCATTTACTACCATGCAATGCAGGGTTCATCTTCCTGTGTCTTTGCATCTTTGTAAGACTGCTTTTTCTTACAGAGCACAGCAACGCTGGCAAATGGCGGGTCTGTGTCCCTTCTTCTTTATGTTCAGGATACTTTTCCCCTTCTCAAAAATTATTTTGGATGCCTACAAAATTGAGCTTTCTTCTATGCCTCCTTTTCCTTCTTATTTATGTCGTGTCTTGGCCCTAAATAAGTTACTTATGCTTAAAAATAATACATGTACTTTCTTCCCCACCATCGCTACCAGGTCTGCCCTGCGTGTATTCACTAGAGTGTTCTCTTGCAATCACCCTTGCTTTTCACATGCCACAAACTCTGACTTTGTAGGATGAGACTCTGCCATTCAAAGTTCCTTTCTTTTCATCTGCTCGCCTTTCCATGGCCTCAACACAATTAATATTCTTCGCTGCAGATAGCATCTTCTGCATATTCCAGCACCTTTTGCTCTCTGAACATAATTCTTATACAACTCTTGATACAGTAAGTCATACTGGCCAGAGTTAACCTTATTACTAGAGATGTACTGAGCAATCTTGCCGTTGTGAGATACTGGGGATATTTCAGTAATGGGAAATCTGCTTCCCATACAAGATTGATTTTACTGATGACCTTTAGCTGGAATGATGCCTGTAAATTCTTATCTGCATTAATTTCTTGTTTTCTCTTGTCACGTGCAGTCAGTATATGTGTATCTTGCAGATATGAAGTATTAAGAAGTGGCCACAGAACGTGCTATCTGTGAGGACTCGTAATTATTGCAATACATTCAGCTTTATTGGTCTGAAGTATCTGGACTCCTCTACCACCCTTAGGACATAGCGGTTAAGAAAGATACAAATTCTAATACTGACTTTTCTTACAGACTGAGAATTATTTCAGTGCATCTGCTTGATGTTTGCTTAATGTGAGTTAGTAAGTGAACACACGGCCACAGTACTCAGTTTGTTAAAATCAGGGTTTGAAGAAACAAGATGCAATTTTAAGATAAAAAATAGGGGTTTTTTTTTCTAACATCATGTTTTCTTCCAACATGCATTTTGTGGCACCCCAGTCACACAGAGTATTTGTTATTCTGTTTTTCTCCTTCGATAGCATTTGTTGTCATTGCTGCTAAGTGTGAGCTCATCACACTGTAAAAATGAGTGGTGAATTAAGGTTGGATATTCCTCTTAAAGATGGATTACAGCTCACACAGCAAGGTATGCTTATTAAAGAAATCAGTGTGGAGGTCCTGTGGCCATTGTTATGCAAAGGGACAGTCCCCTTTGACCTTAAAATATGTGTGTGTGTATAGATGAGAGGACCCTTACTGTGTCTTACAGGATCTTTTCTCCATTAACTAATTCTGGAGACCTTACGTGGAAATCTGCTTCTGTTTTCTTTTCTTTTCTTTTCTTTCTTTTCAACAGCTCTTGTTTCTGTTTGCTGTGGGCAGTGTTTGTATGATACTTCCTTAAACAAATTCACTTATTTAAACTTCTCCTTTATAGTCTTTGTACATTTGAGTGTCCTATTGTCTATAAGTAGATGAAATGCATTACAGATCATGTAGTAAAACAGACATCCCATTTCCTTTTTGCTGGAAAGGTTGCAAAGGAATCTTCCTATTACGTAAGATGAAAACTGCCAACAGCAAAGTAATCTGTCCCTTCCACCCTTTAAACTCTCTTTATGCCGGTCACAAGACCCATGAAGTATTTTCTTACTACTGTAAGAAAAATCCATCTGTGAAGCTTGATAGGTCTTTGCATTTTCATTTTGATACCAGTCTGCTTTCCCAGTGCAAAACGGGCCAGGGACCACTCTTTATAGTGCATCTGAGGGCTTTCTCTTATATTAAGGAGAAAAGTGCTTGCGAAGAAGTTCCAGGTAATGGTGTGGGCATGCTGTAGTAAATCTGTTTTCTCACTACCTGACTGGTCAAAAAAAATCTTGGAAAGGAGTAGAGAATCATCCTCGACATTATAGCAACGTTAGATGCTACTCTTGTCTTTGCCTTTCTGGTCAGTTCTAGTTGCTGGGTTTTGAAGAAGATATGGTAGAAATATCAAAAATCTCCAAAAGAGCAATAAATATTATTGGAAGCTTGAAAATCTGCTGTGTTGGAGGAGCCAAAATGTGGTTTCTGTGCTTAGTTCAACAAGAAGGCTGATGTTATTTGTTGTGTGAAATGTGTACAGTAGAAAAAATGGTTGGTTTAATTTTTGTCCCAATACCCAAAGAAGGAAACCAATGCATGGGTGTAACACTACTAAATACAGAAAGTATTTTGAAAATACAATGTATTAGATTATGGAGTTCTCTAGACAGTGAGGCAGAAATGGAGAAAATTAACAGACTAGGCCATGACATGAAGAGTAAGAACATCTGTGGAACCATTAGGTAAGAACAAACTACATAAGCTCTCTTAGTTCAGAATAAAATCACCTGGTGTTAGGAATTCCCCCAATGGGTATCTTATTGCATAACTGTCCATTATAGGGATTTTATATCTAGTACTAGATGGACCATTGGTCTGATTTAGTATTGAAACTCCTCTCTTTCTTCCATCCTTTTCTCTTAGGGATACTTCCCATCAAAGTCCGCAATGTCATTTGAGTTAATTCATTAATTTTCATTGGCTTCTTCGCTGTCTTAAGCCAGGTGCACTGACAAATCAATTACAGTATCTTACAACAGTTGAACATCATTCTGGATCCCCATTGAAGGCCACTTGTCAGTGGATCCACCTACAAATGGACACCTGATCATTTAGGGTGAGTGGTCAAAGCTGGCCATGTAGGAGACATCACCCTTGTGCTGGTGACTGCAGCAGCTTAACTGCATTCCCCACCGGGGTCTGTTTGGTTTGAATCGTGTTCTACTTCTGCTTGTTTCTCCAGTACTCTGCAAACCATATAGCTCCTGCTTTTCTGTTTATCCTTTAATAAGGTCAATAGGAGTATTTTCATCATTTTCATCATCTCTTTCACTCTCTTATCTGCTTCATTTCTTTCTCCTAATTTCACCAGCTATATGAAATCCATTTTTCTACTAACTCATTTTTAACACATCACAGAGTGAATATCATACACATTTTGTCCTGGGAAAAATATTTAGGCCCAGTACAAACTTCCCAAATGTCACCAAAATACGTGACTTTGCTCTTAAACATTTTGTTGTAATTAATTATTGAAATTGTGCACGTCATGCACCTCACATACAGCCTCGGTATGGGGCAATCGGTAATACAGCAAAACTACAGTGAAGATAAATTCTTGTCCTTTGATCTAGCGACAAAATTCCTGTTGCTTTTTTTCCTAATTTTGCCAAATACAGCTTTATAATTTCATGTTAACAAAAGCATGAGGAGGGAAAGTAAAAGTAGAAGCTGAAGGAAAGGAGGTAGAGACTGGGGTGTGGAGCTGGAAGAATGGGGTTTATTATGGCCAAAAGGGAATGTGAGAACATCATTACCAGCTCATTGTGTGCCAAGAGAGGAAGGGTAAATGCTACGAATTTCTCCTCTAGCATTTTTTCTGCCCGGCACGGCATGGTCCTGTGCAAGCACTGACAGGTCACTCCTATGATATGATGTCGATCATCAGGAACTGCCTTCTCTATTCTTAGGCAGACAGTCTTTGTTATTCCTTGTTTCTTACTCTGTTGCTGCTGAGTCTAGTTTTCTCACCTCTTTGGAGTTTTAGAAACGGCAAGAGTGGCCACGGCTGCCAGTGCAAGCTTATGTCAGCTCCAGGTCTTCCTCAGTCTCATGAACTTTCTCCCAGGTCCTGCATGCCCTGTGGTATGGACAGATCCAGGACACTGGAGTAATAGAAAGCATCTTCTTAACAGCTCACAACAGACTCAGGGTTTTTAATGTCTCTAATCTATTCTCTCCTGCTGTCAATACTGTCTAGTCCCACGCATCCTTTCATCAGAGCCTGAACGTGATGTCATGAGAACATGCTGATTTGAAGTGTTGACCCCCAAAGCATAAATCTTACTGGTGTCACAGCACAACCATGAGTAAGGAGCTGAAGGGTATGACTCAGGTCATGTAGCCAGGTCACATAGCCACAGGCTACAGAGAAAGGTCTCACCCCTAGATATTATTTGCTTACCCAGCTACAGTGAAGCTATAGAAAACACAGGTGCAGGCAGCTGCATTCTAAGTCAAAGCTCCCATGTCAAAATGTGATAATTATGCCTTAAGAGGTTATTTCTGATTGGCTGGCAAAGAGACAGGCTCCCAAAAAGTACCATCAGAGAGTAATTCAGGAAAGCATGGAAGATCGCAGCACTCTTGGGGCTTCTCTGACACGCTTAGCCAGTAGAGAAGCTTTCACCTGTAACCCAGTCTCCCCCCAGACTCGCCCCATTAGTTGGAGCACAAATCCTGTCTTGGGTCAAATTGATCTGTGTGTGGAGTAAAGTCAGGAGAAGGGTAGCCCCCACATCATACCCTAATGTAACAGAGTAGTGAAAACAAGGCCTTAGCTGTTCTTAGACTGTTTTCAGTCAACAAAGGAAACTGAAATGCTGTGAGGAGTCCAGCGTGTCCAAGAAAACTGTAAGGACAGACACCTCCACTTCCAATGTCAGATCTACAGGAAGCTTGAGACCTACAAATACTCCTTGGCGTTAAGATGGCAATATATGCAGTATTAACCCCTTCACAGGATGTCCTCTTCTCTTTCTTTTCCTCTTCTTGGACTCTGTAGCTTGAGCCCTTGCAGTCCCTCAGCCTTAAGCTAGTTCTGGTGGTCTTGGATTCCCAGAGAACCTGGCTGCATGTTTTCAATGCCATTTAATCACCTTTTTTGCTAGCCAGTGTTTGAGTGGAAGAAAGGAAAAAGACGAAACAATAGGCAAAGAATTATTCTGAGCAATTTTTTTTTTTATCTCTCTGAACGTTTTAGGCTTTCTTCACACTGCTTTTTCTTAATCACTCCCGCCAGCTTCATTTGGAGCCTACAAGATGACGCTCAGATCCAATTTAACGTCTCGGGAAGACTCTTTGTTTTGTACAGTGATGCTAGGAATTCCTCCTTACTATCACACCACCAGCCAGAGCCTTCATTTAGCAAAACGTGGAGGGGCCTGTACAGTTTTTTCCACCATCAAATGTGTAATTCACAAAGGTGGAGGGCTGTGGCTGCCCAGGTGCTGCAGGCTCCAACACCCCAGTACTGCGATTAATAGTTTGCTGCTCTTGCAGCAGAATTGTGTCTTTGGGCTTTGTTCTATTTTTACGCTCATCCTATATGCTTCTGTTCTCACTTCATTCTACATCCTGTTGCCCTCCTCCTGCTCATCTGTCTCTGCCATCTTTAGACATCTTCCACTATCATGTTGACACCACTGTAAATTCAGTCCCATCAAAGGAATTACTTCTGAGTTATGTCAGTGAGTAAAGACTTTGGGCCTTTGTTTTTTCTCTTGCTCCCACCTTCCTTTTCTCGCCACCTGCAATTGGACCTTCTCTCAAGTGTGGACGTATGCTGGTCATCAAAATTCTTTAGCATCAAATGCCACTGTAAAGTCATTAATGTCCTTACCGCTCTTTGTGGGCATTCTTTTCTGAGTGTCAGTGCAGTAGGGGATGAAGAACATGACCTGAGGAGGGGCATGGCTGAGATCTGCCCCTCAAGCTGGTGTGCTCGCTGTGCATGCTGTGTAGCTGCCCTGCCCCAAAGGAAGAAGATATTTTGTTTGGGGTATTTTATTTGCTGTGTTCTATATTACTGGATGCTGTGATACTATCAATCAGCTGTAAGAGTCATCACAAGTTACTGCTTGGAAATACTGCAAAAATTTTAGGGGCCTCAACTTATTGTCAGAGTGATGGAGGCTGTTAGGAGCCCGGGTCTCATCAAAAGCCAAGAGTGCTTTCGTTCACAGAGTTCTAAATAATTTCTGAATCGTAACTGAAGGCACATTTGCAAAAGCCTTCCTAAGTCACCGACACCTGAAATTTCAAGCTTAGATTTGTATTACTTCAATATTTATATCAGATTAACTAAAATCACTAAGCTCATGCATGCAGCTCCATGATTACATCGGGATTAATGTACATACATAAGAAAAGTGAGGTTTTGGTTGTTTTCAGGACCAGGCCCAGAGGTGCCAAACCTGCTCTTTTGAAAGCACTGGCTTCCACCTGAGAGTAAGTGCTAGTTGGTTCCGAGCCTGGCCCTCAGACAACTGAAGAAAATGTTATTGCTCCCATGAAATTCAGGCGGGCAGGGGCAGGCCTCAGTCCTTCCTGTCAGTCTCACTCTACCCTGTATTGGTCCTGTGTAAAACTTTGCTAAAATAATAAAAACATTCTACTTACAGAAATGCTTGACAAATCAGTGGCTCTTAAAGTGATATTTCAATGTTCTGCCAAGAGTTTATGATGTAGTCTTAGGAAGAAAAAAAAAAAGAAACTGATTATAAAATGTGAAAACTCTGTCTGAAGAAGGTCCAATCTGTCATCAAAGGATACACTAAAATTTCCTTAACTCTTGCCACAATCGCAAAATCCACTATCTAAAATTCTGACATTCTCACTCTAACAGCAAACAAAGGAGAGCAATATGAACATGAAGGCAGTAGGAAGCCTGAAGCTATTAGCATGTCATTGTCAAAGGCAGAAATAAAACCCACAAAAGTTAAAGGATTCTGGAATATAGCAGAAATCGCCAGACATGAGTCAGACACTAAAAATGCCCAAACTCATTTAAAAAGCTCTTTGTCACAGTCCAAAAAAACAACATTTTCAGTGTTTTTCCTTTTACTTTACATCCCGCTATTGCAAGTACATGGCTAATTATGACCTGAATGATATCTATTATTCCTGTGTCCTTCTAGATCAAGCCGGATGTGTCCCAAATATGGCCACAAACATATTACAGTGTCCAGTAAAATCAAAAGAATAAGATAATTCTGTTTTAAGGGTTAATGGCATTCACTCCCACTCGGTTTGACTCACCGGACAAAAGATCCAGTGTCCCTATTCTAGGCAGCTGTGCTGAACAGTAAAGATTTTGAGTCCTTTGTAGGCTGGAGAAAAAGAAAGTCTTTGTAAACTTTTTATTTAGTATATTCTACCAAACACCCATGTGTAACAGTTAAAACATTTGGAGTTGCAACAGGCTAAGGAAAGTTTGCACAGATAAACAGAGTTATTCTAAATTTTGTGCCTACTAAGGTCTGAATCACAAAGTCGCATTGCATTTCATTTTAAATGTATCTGCAAGAAAGCGTTTTTCTTACCAGGGCCATTGTGTTCTCTGGGCATTGTTTAATCATGTTAAAAATGTTAAAACAAAATAGCAATATTATGTACAGTTTGAATCACTACATGTTTACAGTAATCTGCTTCAGACCATGCCTCAGAAGAGCTTTGTTTTTACTCTGGTATACTTCTTTTTGCTTCAGTGATGTTGATGGTTTATACTGATGAAGAGTCAGGCGCAAAGCCACTAAAGGGCAAAGACATGCAGGCATGTTCTTTCATAACCTGGATATATCCCTCTGAAACAAAATTAGCTTTTGCAATATTGTCCCAGCCTTTGCCTGCCTCAGCTCTTCCCTGATATTCTGGCTAGGAAGGCACTGAGATACTTAAATACAGAGGCAGCACAGCAGAGCTACAAGGAATCTGGCTGGATTGGTTTCTCCTCAGAGCTAAGCTGTGTTGTTACAGGGGTTATAAGCCCTCCTGGACTGATTCAGGGTTTGCTTCCTCGACCACAATCTGAAGGACCAAGAGCCAGGACCATGGCCATCTTGTAAAGCTAATAAAAAAGAATACGGCTATTTTTATTACCCAGACAACAGCCATAAAAGAATGGGGGGGACAGAAAGAGTTGGGGGGCACTGGCAAAGGGCATTTCATCCCACTAGATCTGTTACCTCCTTCTGTGATCTTGCAGGATGTCTCTGCTCCAAACACGTACATCGGAGGCTGGTTGAGGAGAGTGAGACCATGTCAGGTGCTGAGGCAGCCTCTTCATTTCTCCCTCTCGTTACTCAGTAGTTCACAGCCCGTTTTATGAGGGGTAGTATTACTTCTATTGCAAAAGGTTTCCTTTTCCAGCAGCTGTCTGCTGCGTTGAGTACTGACTGGTGGCACTTCTGTCCCAGGGCAGGCTGCTTTTCACTGGGATCCTGTTTATTTCCCAGTTTTTAAAGTGGCCTGAGGAGTAAAGCTGTCACAGAGGTGGTTTCCCCAGGAAAGAAAAGCAGTGAGGAAATTACCTGTGCATTGGGCTGGTGACCAAATCCTGAACATTTTACTCTATTTTCAGGCAGTAAAATTCCTGTCAACTTGAACAGGAATTTATTTCATTAGGGCTGTCGAAATTTTGGCCACAATTCATGATTCGGGCCAGAACTGAAGTAGGTCCTTGAGCACATCCATACGTTGAGTTCAGGGACTCAGGAATAATGTATTTAATTTGCTTTAACTTAAATATGTGCGTAACGTAACGTACATCCCTGCTGCTTGTTGTTCAGTTCTCAAGTGCATCAGAACTGAAACATCGATACAACACGTTAATCGGAGCTTCTGAAATAAAGTTGTGTTTTTAACCAGGTGCCAAAATATTTGCTAAGTTTTGAAGGAAAACCTCTTGTATTTTCTGTAGGTATTGAATAATCTGCTTGTTAGTAAAGATTTCCCTGCCTTCACTGAGACACAGGTCTTGCCTCTTCCAGATATTTCAGTCAATATAGAATGGTATTCTCCACTGTGTTTATTAAGAGCCCAAAAGATGAAGGCATTTACTTATAAAACATGTTAAAAATATGTGTAATGACGTTCTAGTTGCAATTATGTCAGAAGGGTTGTGCTTCCTTTTCAAACTGATTTTGATGTGCAGATTTGCCAAACTCTTTGAAAGGTGCAGACACTTTAGCATTCATGACACTATTATTCACTGCCATAAATCTAGATCAGAACTGTGCTGTCGGAATTGATAGTAGGTATTCTGGCCGAGAAAAATGTGTTCCCCTTTAACTTTTAGCAGTGACATTGCTTATGTTACATCACTTTTCATGTTACTATGCATCATATTGGTCGAAGATGTCATTATTTATAGCACTGAGATTGTGTCACTATAATTAAGGTTGTGTTAGGGTTTATATTACCTTATAAAAGCTCTATTTTCAGAAGCTTGTAAGTCCATTACCAAATCCATTTTGGCTGTGAAGCTTTCAGCTGGGGAGCAAAAGAAATGAAACACACCCTTGTAGTCTAAGCGGGTGATGGCTTCTCCCACTTTGGTTTCTGTTACTGTGACTTCCAGTCACTGCCACATCCTGGGTGGTTTTGCTTTAATCTAACAGGCATTGAGACGAAACCAGGTTCTTGCTTCTTTATATTTGTAAAATAACAGACGTTGGAAGCAAAGCATAGGTACACTTTGTGAATCTGGGAAACACCTGTTCTCATCTTTGGTACCTCCTGCAAGTTGCTTAGTGCCAGCAGCTTGCTGAGCTGATCTAAATCATCAGGGCAGGGTATGAGTACAAACACCCACCCACAGAGAGCAGATTTTGGTGGCAGAGCCACAGGCTACAAACACCTTGTGTTGGGGTGATACCACTGCTACCATGGTGCAAAGAGAAATACAGGGGGAAAGACAGCATGTTGCCCTTCATAAGTATTAACCATCATAACCAGCCCACATCCGGATTTGGTTCAAGTGGGTACAGCTCATCTCTGACAAAGAATTCCTTTGCTTGTTGTAGTTTAAACATCTTATTGTAGGGTTGTAAAAAGTTCTTACTATAGAACAGCACATAAACACTAACTGGAAGTCTGTGGACAGACTCTCAGCTGGTGAAAATCAATGTAACTTCCCTGAGCTACCCAGAAATACTCAAATATATCCCAGGAAATGCTGTGGGCCCACTGTTTGCTTTCGAGTTTTTTTGTAGTAAGGGTGTAGCTACAGTTTATTTGGAGCAACCCTTAAGTTTGGAGTGATTCGTCACAAAATGGACATACTTAAAGTTGTAAATGTGTTGACTAAAAAGCTCAGATATTTTCTTCATAGACTAAGTGTAGAGCCAATGTTTGAGTAATCCCTTTTATTGGACTAACCGTACACTATTGACAAACCAGCTTTCTGGGTATAGGAATCCATTCTTAGAGTCAAGCCCTTCCTGACCTGCTGGGGAGTTTTGTATATCCCTAAAGCACGACTGTCAATATTGCTGCATTAGTCCAATAAAACGGATTACTTGAAACTTGACTCTAAATTTTGTCTCACTAGTAAAGGCAAGTAATTAAAAACATTGAGTTGTGTAACAAGACGCACTGTGTATCATGATGCACTAGTCCTTCCAAAATGATTTGCTGTGTTGCTTCCAATGTACACAGTGGATAAAAGAAGAAGGAAATGATAAAAAAACCACAACAAGCAACAACTCATTTCTGATTTCTGCGTGAGATTAGCCAAGTGGAATATGCAGAGAAGCAAAAAGAGCAAAGAGTTAAAGAGCCTTTCTCCTTCCAGGAATGGATAGGTCAGATGACATTTTCAACAAGGTTTTCAGGCACAATTCTGACTCGCATACTCACGCCACATCGTGTGTGTTCTGAGTGTTCCCTTTGAAAACTTAAGAACTACTCACATAGGAGGAGGTTACTCAACAGAACTAAAGCTATCAGAGCATGTGGCCCCTAAATGCTACTACTAAGCATTGAAATGACTATTGTGTTATGAGCCATCCAGCACAGAGCTTGACCTTTTGTTCTTGGGTATGTAACATCCCAGACCACTGTTATCAGGAGCTGAAAGACCTTTATACTACCCTTGTTTCTTATAGACACTTGTAAAACTGGGAAAAAACCACTCTTCTGTTCAACAGAGAATTTTCAACTTGAACGATTTACTTTACAGTATGTTACAGCTGCCCAGTGCAGACTGGGTCATACACTTTGCATTCCACCTAAGCCCAAGCCTGGACTCCCAGGGGAAGCTAGAGGAGTTTTTGCTTCCCATTAGCTCCAGTTCCCTTGGCAGTGCTGTCAGCCAATGTCCTGTGAGGCAGTGCCACAGCTTTTCCGTAGTTCTCTGGAAAGGACTGAGCGATGCCTGGGATATGTGACATTCCATCCACGGTCCTGCCTTAGGTTCTTATGCAAAGGGCTGTTGCCATCACAGGATCCACAGATGAACCAGTCTGACCTGGTAAGAGGATGGGAGGACTCAGCCACCCTGTTAATAGAGGGGATACATGCTCCGAGGGTCTTGTGCACGCTGCCAATGACCTGGCCCCTCCTGAGGATGCAAACTTCTCACTGTGCCTATCCTGGGTCTCTGTTGGAAACTGCATGTTGGAACTCCCTGAAACCAGAGTCTGGAAACCAAAAGCTGCAAGTTTGGGGAAAGCTGGATTTGATTAGAGTTTTACTGCTTAGACCATTTTCTTCCAAACTACCAAAGAAAAAGCCAGCCTTGTTTCTGCCCTTCTTGCTCACTGTAGAGCAGGACTTCTCTACGAAATGGAGCCCCTGGCTGGGAGTTTTTGATGCTCAGTCCGTTACTGTTGGCAGTGGTGCAGGAAAGGGAGAGTGGTAGTGGGGAGCATCAGCAGGAGCATTCTACAGCAGCAGGATTGTGATTGAAGCAGAACAAAATGTTTAGGTTCACCCTCTTGTTTTATTACGTATGACTTAATCTGCTTCCCCCTCCACCTTCCCCATTTCTTCTAGAAGGTGAGGGAAGTGCACATATTTTATTTTTACTAGCTTTATTTACTTGGGTGCTTCAGGATACTAAGTTATGACAAATTCTTCTCCACAGTAGCTTTTGGCTTCCTTCTTCTTTGAGCTCTTTGGACCTTTGAACTGCTGTCATTACAGCTGCCTCTGAGCCTGTCATGTGGCTGTTGAATTGAGCTTTTGAGTATGCCCCTGCAATGCTCTCATTCCTAACTGTTGTACTTCTAACAGTATCATTGTCTTGAATGAAATAGCACTTCTGTGCCAAAAATGGAGGTTTTTTCTCCACAGAACATGCTGGGCAGGCAGGCATTCAGACTGCCTGCTCTCCAAGCCAGTCGAGAGCCCTGCGACCGCATTAACACAGCATTGTGCCGGACTAAATAAACTGAATTTGCATTTGGGCAAAAGTAGTCTTGAAGCACTTGACTGATTCATGGCAGAGTCAGAGGCAACTCATTTCTTCTGAGAATGTGCAGTATGGATATGTTTTAAGCAGTGGGATATAATTTAATGGTGATTTATAACAATAGGAACAACAATAATAACAATATTACAGAATGCTTCTATCCCATTAGTGACTGATGGAATGAGCATTTCACTGGGGTAGGCACTGTGCATTTGCATCAATTGGGGAACCACAATCTTAACGGACCTTAATCTTGCAGACATTTACAACTATTTTTAACTTTTTACAAAAAAGCAATCAACTGACTGTGTATCTTTATTGGATGTGTGACTGTTTTGTAGTTGGGGACATTTAGAGCTCACCAAGGTTGGTCTTTGTTTCCAACATATCTATATAGGCAGTAAACTAGAGCCTGAATTAATGTAATTGTAGCATTATCTACAGCCAAAAAACACTCCTGAAAGATCATTTGGTTGCAAAAGCCTATTAAGAAATTTTCTTATTGTAGGTAAGGCCCCTCATCATTATGGCTAGAGCAAATATCATCGGCAAAAAAACCCAAAACCATGTCTTGAGTGCAGTGAGGTAAATGCTCAGAGCCAGTGTTGCAGCCGGCTATCGGTGGGACAAATTTCAGAGACAGAGCTGGGGCAGACAGTTACTACCTGATGTTTTCTACAAATGCCACTTCTGAGATGACCTTAATGGCCTACTAGATTTTGCTTTTCTATCCTCTTTGAAGTCAGAGCATTAAAAAACTAAAGCAACAGAACACTTAGTGCTCAAGCTGGAGAACATATGATGAGTTTTAAAGTAAAGCTGAGGGAAAGACAACAGGGAATAGAAGAGGCTTTGTGTCATGTTAGACTTCGTTTTCAAGCAAAGCTAAACATCAAAATATTAGAACACAAGCACAAAACCTCATTGTCAGTAAAACTAATTAGTGTTCTGCTGCTTAATGCAAAAGTCTACATGATGTCTTGACCTTTTTTACACATTATGTCTAAGGTTGTGCAATAAAACAGAGGGAAGCAGAGAATGCCTCCAGTTAGCCTCAGAGGTTTCCTTCCTCACCGAGTTCAATTGATGGTAACAATACAGGCTATGTATAGAGCCCTTTTTTAAAGCTCTGCTATTTCTTAGAGCTCGAGCCAGTGAATTAAAGCAGTCATGCTGGCAAATAGTTTTCACTAGAATGATTGCCATTCCCTTTGCGTGTAATCTTGCATTTTTAACAGTATACGCATAACAAAGATTGAAAGATCTTATCAAACATTCTTCCTTATGAGGTGTCCCCCCCCACAAACTCTTCCTTCCTTGAGTTTTTATGCAACTAGCCGACAGAGAGCCCTCTTTAATAGCCAAATCTCTTTCATATTTGCTATACCTTGCAGAAATACTGCCCTCAGCAATCCTTTGCTACAGGCTAATAAAGTATCTCCTCAGATAGTAAAAGGAGCTTAAAAAAAAACTGTGAGAATTTGGGAAAAATAGTTTACTGTGTTCTTCTCTTTAAAACCTTAAGTCAATCAGAAGTCACTTTTACAGCAAAACCAAGAGCTTGAGCCTCTTGCTGGTGGCACAGGATTCTTAACTTCTATTCAAAGTCATTATTGGATATGCAGAGACCTAAACTCTGGCTACTTCCATTAAAAGCACTTAGACAGATGTAAGTGTGCTTAGGTTAAAATTTATTTTTGATGAGGACCCAAATGGGTCTCTGTTTAAATCTTCGGTAAAATTCCCAACCAAGCACAAAACCACCGTTACTCCCCTATTATTTACAGTAAGAGCGACTCTTAGTGTATGAAACACAAAACAAGGAAATCAGAATCAACTAACAGTAGCGCCTAAAAGTGATTTTGAAAGAAAGGAAAGGGAAGAAAGAAAGAAAGGAAAGCAAAGCAAATATGAAAATTACCCATTTTTACTCGTAAGCTCGAAGAGAGATTGGAAACCTTTTCCAGACCTGAGAATGTTTTTCTTGTACTAATACAAAATTTGTTCCAAGGTTTTTACTGGTACAAGAAATCAGGAATGTTCTACAGAGACCAACTTTTCAAAATGGAACTCTCAAATTGCCCATCTATTTGAGTAAGACACCTTAGAAAAACTGTCAGAAAGGCTGTAAGTCAGCCAGGGAAAGGCACACGAGTTACTCCCTGCTTGGGCTACTGAAACGCTCCCACTCCTCTGTTTGCTGAAGGGGCGTTTCTGTACCAGGTAGGAAGAAAACTGCTGTGTAAATTGGAAAGATGTGAAAAAACATGGTCTGGTCATAATGTGGGGGAAGATTTGCATTTTATCACTCAGGCTCAGCTGCTGGATGTTGCTAGAATTAGGCTGTCAGTGGGTGCCGTTGCTCATGGGCACAGCGCAGGACTGCGTCAGGATCCTGTTACCCAGCAAAGGAGAAAGTAGTTCTCTGTTTCCTGTTTCCTAAGGTATGAGTCGATGGTTGTGATGGTTCTTTATACAAACCCCATGAGTCTGATTTTGAAACACAAACACTGCAATCTGGTGTCCAAATCCTTGGACAGGTGCTGTGGTTGCTGTTATACTGTTAAGGGCTGCAGGATGACGTATCAGAGGTGATAGAACAGTATCAGAGCAGAACACAAAGTGGGAGATGGAGAAGAGCTTTTGTGTGGCTGCCTAGAAAAAATACAGCTGTCCAATCACCACAGTTAGACTTGCTAATTCTAGCCCGAGTAAAATGCTCATTCTCCTCACCCATTTGCTATTGCTTTTCCTAAACACTTTCATTCAGGGTTTCCTTGAGTGTCAGGGTTGATCATAGAGAGGTGGGATTCAGTTGTCAAACTGAAGCATCCAGATTGCAGAAGAGGGCTGGAGGGTTGTTGGACTGACTGACAAACACAGCTACAGGCTTTTCCTTTCTCAGTATTAACCTCCCAGGTCAGAGACCCTCACTCTGACCTCCACAGAAGATAATATTTTCAATTTGGTGATGCGGTGGGTTGAAATTAAACATTTGCTAATTGCAAAGGTACTACAAGCCATGCTAAACCCCTTTTTTGTTGTCTGGAGAGTTATAACAATCCTTTTCTGGCAGTTAGTTTTAAGATCATTAAATGATCCTCATTCGCAATATATTTGCAGAAGATTACAGCCCATCTAAATTGACCCTGAAGGAAGACTTATTTCATTAATGGGCTGTCCTGTGCTAATGCATAAAGCTAGAAAAATATATCTATTAAATTGTTAATGTGTAAATGATGTTTCTGGCTTTCTTCTTAATTACAAAGCAAAATGAGCCTGAAGTGCACTCCGTCTAGGAAAAAATGATCAATTTAATCCATCTTCCAAGAGAAAACTTTTTCAGCCAGTTCCAAAATTCCAGCAATTCTCAGCTAAAGTTGGAGCCTTATTGCTAAGCTCAGAAACACAATAAAACATGCCAACACAATTTACGTTTTCCCTAGATTCCAATGAACAGAGCTTTTCCACCTCAGTTTAGTTTACTCTCTATCTGTTAAGTTTTTGAGGAAAAAGCTAATGCAAAACCTGGATGAGCAGTGCTTTAGAAGTGAATAATGCCGGGAGATTATGGGTTGATAAGGTATATGCAGAATATTAATACAGCCTACAGAAAGAGATTTACAGTACATACGGATTTGCAATATACTCTCTGTACAGAACCACCTAACTGTGCTCTGACTATCAGCACAATATAACTCCCAGACAAAAAACCCCCCGTATTAAGGGGAAGGTAAGGCTGTAAATACACATCAATAATTTAAGTGGGGAAAGGAAGGTAATAGAAGAGTGCGGTTTGGAGAGCCGGGTGAATGTCAGGAAATTAATTCCAAGTTAGCATTACGCTTGGAACACCCAAACAATGGGACGTGTGGAAATGAGGGAGAGCACTGCCGGCAGCCTCCTGTCACTCCGAGCACCCTGGGGTCTGCACGGGAGAAATGCTTTCAATGACAAGTATCCTAGCTAGCTGACATGTTTAATCTGAGATATGTCTGGTTTGGCCACAGCCCTTGATGGCTGAGGACCTTTTAAATCCTGCGTACTTTGGCATTTCACTTTCAGCTGATGACATTTTAAACTGTGTCCAGTTTACACAGCAGAGTAACAGTATCATAATGAGGTGTTTCAAATGTCTGCAGATGCAAGTAAATGACAGTAAAATTTTCCAGTGCATGTCCTGAAAGAAGTTGATTCCACCTTCTTTGGATTTTTAAGTAATTCCTGTAGCTGACCGCTGTGCAATAAAGGAAGGCCTGATCCTGCGTAAGGCAATATCTGCTGTGCCCATCTAGGTGTGCTCAGGAGCTGGGGAAATGTGACAATCATCTTCCTAATGTACAGGTGCTTCTTGCACCTGGTGACTCCTCCTTGTGTCAAGCTGCTCTGTCCAGAGGCTCTTCCCTGACTTTGGCTGCACAGAGAGCTGATTCCTCTGATTCCAGGGGTTAAGCTTGGGAGTGAATATCCCATGTCTCCCCTGGTGTCAAAGAACAGACACCAGAGTCAAAGCACGCCAAGTCATTACAGATACTGTAAAGGCAAAGGAGATCACCAGAGTAACCAGCCTCAGATTTGGACTGGGAACCTAGTGTAGTTCATACATTCTGTATCAAGTGCAGAGTGCAATCCTTCCTCCCCAGTTGATGGTGGGCCTTCTGCACTAGCTGATGGCTCCAGTTGTCCTACGGAGCAGATCTGTTGAGAAGTGGTCCTTCATCTTGGACATAAGCTTTCCTTCCTCTGCATCAGTTCTTTCCCTCCACAAGCAGGTGTTTCCTCGTTGTGTTTCTTCCTTCCAAGCTCCTTGTACCTGCCAAGTATTTCTTGTGGCCACCACCAGTAACAGCAGCAGCCATAATGCCAGATAACATCTTCCTCTTCCTCTTTTGTGCTACTTTTCCCACAGTTCTGGCACTGCAGATCAACCGCACCACTGGAACCTTGAAGTGACAAAGCCGTGAGTGTGTTTTGTGCACGAAGATGTCTCAGGAGAACCTATCCTGCTCTGTTTTCAGTTAGCAAGTGGATGAATATGGCTCAGAATCTCTGGGTTTCAATTCAGCGCTCGCTGAACACACGGCGTGTTGTAGGAGTGCTGCTGTAGACGTGGTGGGCTTGTGCTGCCCTGTCTAGACTTCAGTTTCCCTTGTGGGTAATGCCTGGTGGAGCCGCATCCTTGAGAGTATTAGTGATCCATGGGTCACAGATCTGCCAGGCTGAAATCCTTTCCATAAAAGCAGATAATTGAGGAATTTCTTCCTTCAGTTGAGTATTTATATGAAATCCAGCACCTTCACAATATAATTATAAACCAAACCCAAAGTTCTCTCATTTTAGAGTGCAAAATCTACTCCTGCTTGGAATTCAAGCCTCCTGAAGTCTCAGTTTTATTTCCAATTTATTTCCACTTATTATTGCTACCATTTCACTTAATGAATTTGATATTCAATACTTTATTCACACATTTTATTTTTGCACCAATTACAGGCCAGATGGGTACGTTGTTCTTACCATTTCCTGTAATCTTCAAGGCATTTTTTCTCTCGCATTTTTTATTTCTTTAAAAATAACAATCATCTTGGTGTTTAAAGAGAATAAGAGCAGGAGCAACATTCTTTTAATACTTAAGGTATTATTGAAATGAACCTTTTCACTTCTAACTGCTAGGAAAACAAAAATGGTGAGAGAACATCTTTGGAGTTTATGCCCTTGATAGGTCAAATGAAGTGTGTCTGAAACTGAAGACGTCCCACTGTAACCATGCCAGCGGAAATGAAAATTATACCACCCGTACTAACAAGTATATTTCCAAAGGGGCTGGAGGTATTAGAAGACTCTAAACAGATGCCTCTGAACTTAAAATACACTTAATTCCAAAGGCTTGTCTTGTAATTAATTTAGCCAGCAGAGAACCTATGAAGAGAATGCAGGGCACAGCACAGCGTTACTCAGCATCCACAAACTTCAAGGAGCACAAAGACAAGTAATTTAATTTTAAAAAAACATTCACACTCATTTTTCAAGTTCATTTCCGTCAGGACCATAGTGGCAAACGTCAAGGAAAACATTCTCCAATTTATAGCTTAATCTCCTGCAAGAAAAATATCCATCTGCTATAAAAGGAAAGTGCACACATAAGCCACATCAAAAGGATATCACTCATACTTTAGTTTCAGTTTTTATTCACATTAACTTGGACTTGCGGTATGTGAGTCAGTAAACAGCCTCTTGAACAAGTGAAGCTTACTCTGGACTGTTTTAGTAACACATATTTGAACCGACAGTTTTAACATTCCCCGTTGTAACGCAGCTTGTATTTCATTAAGAACTACCAAATCTCAGCTGTTACGTGCGAACTGACAGCTGTATTTTTCTAGCATTAGCTAATGGGCAAGGGGAGAGCAGCACGGGGACCCTAATGCGCAGCGCAGAACACTGAACCTTCCTGAGCTTCTGGTGTCAGTCAGTTTGCAATCCTGGTTGCTTTGAAAAAGTGATTGGCACCACAGCAAAGTGTTAATGGGATGGAGGCTGCTGCTTCTTCCTTTCTCCAACTGTTTCTTTGGTGTTGGGAGTGAGATGAGGTAAATCCTCGTCCTGCTGTTTGACCTCCTCCCAGATGATGTTTAGCACAAGCTCTGGAGCTCCTTGAGGGTTTGTGGTGTGTAAAGCTCTGTGACAGAGATGGCAGTTGCAGGTAGAGATGGTTACAGATTGAGCTCATCATTCGTAATGATAATTAAACATTCCTAAGCGTAGGAGATCTAAGGGCCTCAGCAGAGGTTGTTGCAATTTCTATAAAAAAGTCTTCTAAAGAGTCACAGTTCACAGTTTTAGGGTAAGTGTCCCTAAAAGTAGTTCTCTAAGGCAGAGGAAAGATCTTACACTGGGGTTTCTGATCCCCCGTTCCCACCAGCCTGAGCTGCTCTCTTTCTGGAGGCAGTGGCTGCACTGCAGGGACAGCCCAGTGTGTGGACCGCTGCAGTTTACAGCCTCACGTATTAAACTGAATTGACACATATTTATATTGGTTTGGTTTATAAGTTGAAGCACTTGAAAAGTTGCTTCTGGAGCAGCTGAACCGTCTGAAAAATAGGGTGGGTTATTTGTGAGCTGAGAGTAGAGGCAGCAGGGTGTGACAGGTAAGGGTGGAGACCACTCTCATCACTTTATTTTCTTCTGCTTTAGTATTTCCAAAGGACAGCACCTGAGCACAGGTTTCCATGGAGAATCAGTGGGTGCTGACTGCCCTCTTCTCTTGTAGTTGATAAATTCTTCCTTAAGAAATATTCTCGAGTCTAATAATTCAATATTTATGACTTGAAGAATTCTGTTTTCAGAAGTTCTGGTATCTCGGGGGACTTCTTCAATGGTTCAGACAATCCTCAGTGACCCAGCTCTTGGTGATCAGTAAGAACTGAGCCCCTCACAGATACTGAGGCCTCCAAAAATATCCTCAATTGTAAAGCAATGACCTGGGCTTAAAAATTTCTTTGCTGCTCCTACTGTAAACCTGTTCAAGTTCGTGCATTTAGTTTAGCTTAGTTTGATCTAAAACCCAGTGAATATTATTATGTTCTCAAATTTTCTGCCTGTAATAATTGTTATACGATGAAATAATAACTAATTGCAGAAGCTGCTAGGAAACATGCTAGTCTTGTTGCTAGCAAGAAGCAACAGGGAGGAGGGTTGATAACCACAAGGCAGTTGAGGCAAATATTTCAGAAGGCAGTAAATCCAGGCACAAACAAATACGGATGGGAGGGTCTGAATTTCTGCTGCATGAAGTAGTGATGAGAACTTGGAGCCGTGCTGCATCCCAGCCCAGCAAGCATGGAAAGAACAGGGTTAGCTCTTTGCTTGTTCTGTAAAGGGATGACAATGAATCATTAGTGTCATTTGTGCTTAATTATTAGGTTTTGCTGTATTAACCTACTAAGGTAAATAAGAGACAATCTTATTCCTGCGTGAGGCTCTCTTCACACTCAGGCAGACCTTATTACATGACTTCCTTTAACCTTGCCCACAGATTCTCCATAATTTTTTTTAGTGAAAACATACATTTCTACACTTTACATATTTCTTTCTGCAAAATAGGATAAGGGATAATTACAGGAGACTTCGAGGTGTTGTTATCACCCTGGTGTATTTAGCTGTGGTTATTTCTCTTCCACAATTTGAGATCGACTTGTACAAGTTACACCAAGCGCAAACTCCAGGGCCTTCCCTTTGCTTACTTTGTACCATCAGCAGAGCCGTCAATGCAAAGCTGCAGTGAAGATGTAACTTTAGACAGGCATTTAATTTCCTTTTTGTGTTGGTCCCTGTCAAGAGACAATATGTTATAGTCCCAGGAATGGATAACGGGGGGAAGGAGGGAAAGTACGATAACTTTTTTTTAAAGTCTGTATAATCCCCTTTTGTTTTAAAATAGCTTTTTGGCGTTACTTAGTGTTGTGCTCAATAAATTATAGTATTTTTTCCAGATTTGGTATCAGTTAAGCTGCTAGTCCGGGGCGTTTCAAGACATCTGGTCTGGTCTCTTGGAGGATTATGATTAATAAATACTAGTGCACAAAAGCAGTTAAACACTCGTGCTATGCCTTCCTTATAATCTCACATTTAAGATAGGTTATGCCAAATCCTTTGCTTCTTATGGACCCTCCCTAACTTCAGGGAGGAGTGTCCCATTGTCATTGATAGAAATCGATCTCTCTGTTATAGTCCAATCAGTTGTGCTCAGATCAATAACAGAGCACTGTACACTTCCTTCAGTCTTCTTACATCAGTAATTTAAGATTGCCCTTTGCAATGGGCTCTTACCTTTGGTTAGGGCAATTTTTAGTTATGCATGAGTTAGATGAGGCTATGAGCACTGCAGTTTATTTTCTGAACAAGCAAGAGTTAAAATATATCCAGTTTGGAACACCGCTTGGAAAATTCATCTGGTGGAGTTGGTGGGGAGTTTATACCTCATCTGCTTTCTACTGGTACTGTATTTTATAAGAAAAAACAAATTAAAATTCAGACTTTTGACCAACAATAGCTCAGACATTTCTAGGACTAGTACCTTAGATTTTAACTATCTCTGCCTTGAGTTCCTGCCCTTCACTCTTCTCTCTAAACTAATTAATTTTCTTTAGTTTTGCTCCTTCTGAAAAACTTTGTATTTGTTCTGAGGAACAAACATTTGGGGGAAGTTTGCAAAAATTCTATACAGATGCTCAGATGCCCGATTGGTATTTGGATACTGTGGGGATTGATAAGCAATGACAGGAACATGCCCTCGTAGGGACCCCCTGTGAGGATTGCAGCCTTCTGGCCATTTCACAGGTGAGGTTGTTCCCTCTGATGTCAGCTGTTTCTGAAGTTCATTAGGTAACCCAGCACCCCATCTTCTCTCCAGATGGACATGACTCATTTCAGATGTTTAAGGTGACACATCTGAGCTGCACTTTTGCAATCTTTGCAGGTGTTCAATACAATAAGTAGCATAAATACGAGCCATGAGCCAGCAGTACATCAGACCATTTAGATTCTACCTCGCTGTAGCCAGAGATAGGAAATAAAACTTGCAATCTGACTGTTTTCATTGTATTATTATAACAGAACAACTGTGAAATATGTGTGTGTTTCATGCCTTCAGTAATATTATGAGGAATATTACCACAATCTGGATCTCTAGTAAATCCTGCGGAGCTCCAAATCATTGAGTTTTAGAGGAATCTCTCATAATCACACCCAAATTCAATACAACATTTATGAAATTAGATTGGTATATGTGCATGTATATGTGCAGGCATGTAAATCTTTAATATTTTATCCTTTATATGCATATAATAGTGTATAAGAGAGAATGTTCTCTTCTGAGCAAGACAATTTCATTGAGATGAGAATAGGATTTTTACAGTATTGGTATTCATGTGATAAATCATCTTACATTGCTGCACTCTTGAAATTAGCAGATGAAATTGCATTTCCCATTGAAAGGCACAAGACCGGGAAGTTAAATTTATTGATAAACATGGTCTTAGTTATTATTTTATTTTTCTTAACCAGGTATTTTGTAGGAAAATATACGTCTTGTGTTTACTTCTGTTTGTTAATGCTTTGATAAATCAGACATTTTTAGTATTCTATCAATGGCAAAAGTCTAATTGCCTTATTGTATTCTGATTTATTTCTTGCCTTACTTTCTTTGCATCTGCAGCCCATCAAATGAGTCTCCGAAGAGATATATGTTATGATACAGTGTCAGTGAAATTAATCCTGATCAATTTTAAAGTTCACATTTTTATTTGATGACTTTCCTGGGAATCACTAAACCCGAGATTGACTCGGTCTCTTTTTGTTGGTTAAATATTGTTGTTTGAGAACACTGGATACAGAAGCCTTGTTATGATTATAAGAGTTCCGCGCCCATGTAAGTGAAAAGCAATCCAAGCAATGATGTTTCACCAATTAACAGACACCAAATCCTGCTCTTTGCTGACAGCACTTAAAAGGGTTCTCACTAAGGGTCTAATGGTGAAGAGTGTTACTTGCCTGAGAATGCCTTACCCACGCGAGGGGCTAGTAGAGCCTGAGGTCCCTGTGTATAAGTAATGTAGCAAGATAAATACCTACAGCTTTCTAAAATGTGTTCCAAAAGCTGGGCTCTCTGTTTCCTTTAGGACTTCAGTCCTGCAGCTCTTGTGAACATATTATCTCTAGAAGAAATCGGAGTTTCAGGTTATTAAAGGGAAAACAGTGATGGGGTTGTGACTATCAATTTATTTCCCTTCTCTTTTTTTTTAATTGGAAAATATTTTGTTTCTCAGTTTGCAAATGCATCCGCATCAGCCTGAAAGAACCACCTAGCTAGAAAATGCTTCCCTACAATAACTGTTCAGAAGCATAAATCAAACCGTGCTTGTGTTTAGGTAGGTGTTGGGGAGATGTTATTTAGTTATTTGTGTATTTGATTTGTCCACAGAACTCATTTTTTTTTCCAGGTATTCATGGTAGGTGATGCTTTTGACCCAAAAGAAACAAAAGACCTGCCATTTTGGTTTCGTGATTCCTGCCTTCTCTAAATCAGAGAAGATGGGAACCTACAAGAGTTATTGTTATCAAAAGGAAATAATTACATTGTCCACAGTACATGGCAAATCACATCTTAAGCTGTTCTCCCCACCCTACCCCTACCTTCCTGAACCTTAAATAGCATAACCAGCTTCTGGAAGGAAACCAGATTTTTATTTTTTTTTATTGTTAATGTCAAACAAACATTTATTTCAGGTGCAAAGCCTCAGGATATGTTAGTGAAAACAGTGGCACTGCTGTTCTATTGCTTACTGCCCACTAAGTGGGTGGGAAAAGGGTACTGTGACCCTTTTACCCTTCCCACCAGTCTCCCTAACAGCTTTGGCCTTCGGGTCAGCTCAATTTCCCCTCCACTGAGTGGCCATTACTGTGCACGGCCGTGATAAATGCTTTTTGGAAGGGACGGCATTGCCGGCAGCGAGCGCTAGGGAAGTAGGTAGCCTGGACCAGACAGACTAAGCCGAGAGACAGATAGACTAACATGCCTGCACGCTAAGTGCCTGTTACCTAGCAACGTGACGGAGATCACCAAAAAATGAATAGACCCACAAACAAAAATGAAAAGGAGATAAAAAAGAGTAAAAGTCTATGGGGCTCAAAGGTTAATATTCCTCTATCTAATAACTTAGTTTCAGAAAATTGCATTTTAACCTTTTCGAAGCATTCAGGAGAGAGATTTCTTGGAAATTAAATTAGATCACATTTGTATGAAATGGGGGGAGAGAAATTAAATGCAGAATTTATTGTTTTTCCATCTTCCTGCCCGGTATTTTTGCAATTCCTTGTATTTTCTGTTGACTACCACTGCTCCACTCCCCTGCCCGATCGCCTGGAGCTGGCAGCCTGCTGTAGAGCTATCGATGGTTCCAGAGGGCTGCCCAGTGGAAGTACTGTAATATCATTTTGTATTTTTATAGAGTTTTCTCTTAGGGAAACAGAAAATCTTCCCCAGCATGGAATAATTAGGCCTTGCCTCCCCTCTGCAGTCCCCATCCATCTCACACCTCTCAGAGAGAAGGAATGGTGAGTGACATGTTGAAAGTCACAATGCAAAGGCCTGGTGGGAGCAGGAACGCGACCCGGAACACTCCCCATGTGGATGGGGAGTCTTGGTGTTTCCCAGGACATTCCTGTTCTTGCCATGCACTGACACCCACACCAGACGTGCAGCTTGTGGGGTGCCAGTCCTCCTGCCCCCCCAGCCAGCTTCCGCCCAGGTAGAAGTGGTCTAAAAGCTGGAATTGTCTGAAAATGGAGACGCCTATGGCAGAGTAGGATTGTTCTCCTCGGAGCACCTCCTTTAGTAAATAGTTTTGCTTGCTCTGGCACATTTTCATTTAAAAAAAACAAAACTCTTTCAGGTAAAGTAACTCGTGGAGAGCTGAAGTCCGTTTCAGTTGACTCTGTTTCTGATGTAAGCAGATGGAGCTTTCACTTTGCCTCCCAGCTCCACAGGGAATCATTATAAATTCCCTTTTTATTACATAAGCCTTATTTAAACCTCCACATTCAAGTTCCTGGTCCAGCTACAGGGGTGTAAATCCGGAGTAACTCCACATGTTCCTGCGGGGTTATTTTGGGTCTGCAGCAGCATGCTGGGAGCAGGATCCAGCCCATGAATTCCTTAGCTGCCAGGGAAATCCGGGTAAAACGATGGTTCTATTTGTGTCAGGGCTGTTATATTTAACTTCACAACAGAATGCCTTTAAACTTTACTGCCATCTTTAAACCAATGAGCTGTATGGTTAACTAATTTTCTCGTGCACTGTATAATACAGGATCGATAATGCTGTTTCCTCACATAATATATATGCTCTCTTCCACTCACTCTGATCATATATATCATATAATTACAAATACTGAAATTTATGAAGCATGTAAACCCGTGTTTTAAATACAGGAGATCACCACAGTTAGGACAGTTGCTATTATTTAACATATTCCAATCAACACCGTCCACCGGAGACACAGAACCTGTGAGTATACTGCGCTACTGTATAGCAGGTGAAATGGCCCCACGCAGGGCATCCTGCCGGCTGAGTCTCGCGGTGCCAGTGGCTGCCAGCCCCTCTGCAGAGCAGCCCAGCATCTTCTCATGGAATTATTATTATTCTGTGAGCTGGTGGGAGAGGCTGTGAGGTGATAGGAGCCACTGGAGCCTTTCCTGGTGGCATGGAAGTGAAGCCTCAGCAGGCGCTTTTAAAATCCTTGCATTCCTGGAACAGGAACCAGGAGACATACCCAGGTTTTCCTTCATTTAGGGTAAAAAAAGGAGTTTGCCATATCATAAAAGCCATAATTTTAAATGACATAGTACTAATACCTTATTAGTAGCTGCAGAAGGGGCAATCAGATACTTTATTTGATCTGTTTCCCTATTTCTTTCTCTGCAATGATACAGACAGTAATGAAAGGGCTAGAGCTAATTAAAAGACAATAATTCCATGAAGGGGTGGTGATGATGATGAGGCAATAAACTGTGAGAACAAAGCTTGAGGGGTTTTAATGACTCATCAACCCCTTGATGGGAATTTAGCCTTACAATCACTCTCCATTTATAATGCTCGGTGATATACCCTCCTGAAGAACGGGAGAACCACACTGCTAATGGTGTGGGTCACACACTGGCATCCGACGCTGAGTGGCCCTTATGGTCAGTGTCCCCAGCTCCTTCCAGGTTGCAGTGCTGAAGCGATCGTAAGTTAATCTATGGCACTTTGAACTCTTGCTGTGTCACAGCCTTTAGACACACCAGTGACAACATTCTATCAGTTGTGTCTCGATGTGACTGACGATTGATGGAAGGATGAGGAGTCAGATCAGTGACAAGGAGATAATTATGACCGTGGAGGAGGTTGTGCTACACACTCACACTCAGAGAATACCAGTTGTCGCAGTTTGAGAAGGGGGGCATTTTCCCCCTGGACAACATGGGAGCATCCGGTTCCTCCATGTTGAACCCAGGACACCAGTCTGCTAGGACGGTCTTGGGGCACCTTTGCTAAGCCCTGCAGTAGGATGTGGTTAAAGAGCCAAGAGGTTCCTTAGGATAAACTCATGCATATCATAGGTTCCTTGAGAAAAAGGTCCCATCTTCCTCTCTTGCATGGTGGTGCACTCAGCCAGTTCTCTGGGCAGTGGGACTCAGGGCTGTGCCACAGCTTCAGCGTCGGCTTTGCAGGTACAAGAGGTAGTAGGATTGTGCTTGGGTAGGAGTTCAGATGTGTGTACCTGTTCAAGGTGAAATGAAAGCAGCAGGGAGAGGAAGGCAAAAATGCTAGTGGTAGAGGTTTCAGTCTTATTTTTCTTGGGTGAGATGATCCCAAAAGTCTAAACAAAGGAACTGGTGAAGGTAAAAACAAGTTTAAAGATCTCTTTTGTTCCTTTTGCAAGCTGTTTGATTCCCCTCTCACTCCTGAATTCCCTGATGCCTCAAAGACACATTTGTGCAAGAGAAGGAGTATTTCTTTGACCTTGCCATCTCTAAACTGAAAACAGAACAACATGTATATTAAGGAAGAAGAAAAAGAATCTCTCCATACCCACTGGACACACTTCTTTTTCTGGAGAAATGCCAGAGAACAAATGACGCACACTTCATACGTTACTGTCTACAGGAAATCCACCTAACTGTAATTAACAACTGCTTTTTCTGGCATTGGGCTTCTTCCATCTCTCTTTCCTCTGTCATTCTTCCCTGTTATTCTTTTTTTTTCACCCTCTCCCTGTTACCTCAGTGCCCGCTTATCTACTTTCACCTAATGACCAACAATTTCCCACTTTAAAGATCCTACTGGCTCTCATTTTTTTGTTCCCACCACCTGTCCTTCTCTTCTCCCTTTTCCAACATTTTATCACCTTCCTCTTTTCCTTTATTATTTCACCCTTGAAGAGCAAGTTTATTTCTCTGTAATTTTTATAGCCATGAGACGTATCTACACCGTGTATTTTGATAAGAAGTGAGAGCCATAGGTCTTTCTGCGATTGCTTTGTAACTTGCACCATATACTACAGCTCTTTGATGCCTCAGCATCCTCTGATACCGTCCCAGGCTCTGTTAGCCTCCTTGGGTCAGTTTTATGGACCGTTCTTTGCACTGACCTTCTCAGTGAGCTCTATGGGTAGCCTGGTACTGGGTCTGCTTGGTTCTTATGGCCTTGTGAGATGGTGATGTCTGAAAAAACAAGAATCTGGGGAAGTGTCAGAATAAAGAGGTGTCCTAATGGTAATTTAGACAGATTTTGGACGGCTGCTTTTACATTAGTTTTCTAAAAGGAACCTTCCATACTTGTCATGTCAGATACATGGAGAAAAAGGCAGGACTGTTCTGGTAAGCCATAATAGAGTTATTTGTATTCTGTTCTGAAAATGAGATTCCCGAATATAAAGCATACTTCACTATATGAAACATGCAGAAATGCTTCCACTCCTAATGTTTGCATCGAAGGGAGATCATTATGTTCACTCCTATTTTCTAATGCTAATAAACAGAAAGGATCCAAACTGCCCGGAGAGTCAGAGAGCTGGGATGGGTCAGAGCGGGCTATGAAACTCAGCAGTGTGTCCATGTACACACAGTGCAGCAGCTCAAGAGACAAATTACTGCAAACGGCAAATGAATTTGCTATGCGTGTCTGACTGTGGAAGGCAGAAGTGTTTAAGCTCTCTGTAAGAAGTCTAGTTTTCTTAGTGCATCTTAAGGTTTTACCAATAGTCAAGCTCTTTAAGTGGTTGTACTTATTAAATTGGCGCAAACCCCTGTGCAGATGAAACTCTACCTGTCTTATGTGCACATACAAAAGAGTAGATTAGTGCTCAACCTTGATTATTTCATTAAAGTATGTTCTCCTACATTCCAAGGGGGAAAAAAGCACACAGAAAATGATTCCAAATGAGTTATTCTGTCTCTCATTATCATTCATAATTTGCCTTTGCTAAAATTTACATCCCTTCACAAAACAGCAACATATTAATTCAAGCTTTTAATTAAAACCCCAACACCTGCAGGTGAGAAAACACAGATGGACTCGTTCCTCCACGGAAACGTTCGGTTACATGCGAACTGGCCACAGAACCAAAGAAAGAAGAGGTGTTAGAACATCACACTGCTCATCACAGGGACTCTATTCATTCCTGCAGAAACAAACACACCTTGAGTGTGTGCATGGCTTGCTGCACGGCTTAACCCTTTGCCTCGCACTTGGTCAGCTGTAACACACTACCTCCATCAGGGACAGGTTTGGTTCTCAAAACAGTGTTGAAAAAGCATGGTTGTGGGTTTGATGTGAGCTTTGGATTCGCAACCTTGCCAAAAAAGAGCTTTTTCTGGTACACCTCTGCTGCACTTCTGACTGGCTTTTCCCTTTTCTCGCCCTGCTCTTCTGGAACCACAAGTCAAACTAAAATTCAAAACTTGCCAATCCACTGCAAAATGACAAAGAGCAGATGCAGCAGAGCTGCTCTCTGCCACATGCACGTGTACCATTACCCATATAAAACCATCTCTGTTTGTGTTTCTGCACCTGCCATCACATACAGATAAATTGTGAGCACCAGCATTGCTGTTGAACAGGCGGTGTGTTCTCTAGCACACTGCTTCCTGGTCCCAGCAAGCTCCCATTCAGGGGTACTGCGCTGCTGCACTGCTCTCCAGTTCTATTTACTGTTTTTCTGTGACTATTCTCAGTTGCAATCAAGAACTCAACAGCTGTATTACTGAGCGGTTTGGGGGAGCAGATGAGAACAAAGTTTTATGCTAGGCAAATGAAGCTGGTCTAATGTTAATGGTCCTTATTGGACACCATAACAGCCTGGCTTGTTAAAATGGACATAATTTATTTTTCTGTTTAAAATATTTTAATGCTTATCTCAAAGGGTGATGAATGTAAGCAAAGTGCATTTTTATGCACTCCATAAGAAAACGCTGTTAACAGAGTGTTGTTTGAGTTGCAAAATCAAGCACCTGAAACTAGAGACTAATATGTAACTAGCTGAGGTTACCTGAATTCCCTAGGAGGTTTTCTATTGAAATATATTCTAACACGATTTATATCAAGACCAGTATATCTCACATGTCATATTCTATACCGCAGGAGGTATAATGCATTCTGAATATCAGCCTATTGATCTCAGAAACCCAGAAAGGGTCAGCCACGAAAACTCTATTTCTGAAAGAGGTATCCCCAAAATTCACCAGTGCTTTCCTATCACTAACCTGAACTGTGATACATCGTTTGAAGAGATTACCCACTTTGTACTTCTCAAAGTGTACTCTCAAAGTGTACTTCTCTTCAGAATCCTTTCTCTGATTATCCCATTGTACCTGTGTATTTACACACAACATCTAATAGTGGCTTTTCAGCTACTTGGCAGTGAAAGCTGCTGAGTTTAAATGTGAAACCCTCCTCTCTCCTTTAGTATGTAGCTGTCAGCTCTGATCTAAACTCTCTTTCTCTCTCTCAGGCAAATGAAGGATTCAAAACATTTACAGTCATTTTATAGGTGGACTTTAAACTCACTGTATAACAGAAGGCCAAGTAGATGTACATTTGTAGTACACTGAGAAAACACCTTTTCCATTTCCATATACTATTGTAACTCATTTATAAGTTATGTTTGAATTATAACTCACAGATTTTTATAGTAATTTTTAATGTAAAAATTATGAAAAAACTGCAGCGTTTCCATTCCTGCGTGCTGCAAACGACAAGCACATGGTGTGGTGCACTCTTTAAGGCTTAGGAGGAAGAGGACGCGGGGAGGAAGGTGGTTGGGCCTGATGGATCAAAGGACTGGTAACTCCAAGTGAGGCACAGAAACAGTCAGCTTACAGTGTTTTACTAATCTGGGCAAACTAAACAGGAGCAGGGCCACGCTAGAGCTGGAAAGCTGAGGTTTACATTCAGCGTTTCAGTACTGCGAAAGACTGATCAAAAGTGAGGGATTGTGGGGAACTGGGCAAACCAATAGGCTCTAGGCTTAACAAAAGTGCTTCTTTCCACCTGAGATTCAGAGCCCCAAATCATCCTCTAATGGTAGAAGCCTACAAGTATTCCTTGAAAGAAGAGGAATTTCACTCTTAAAAAGTTGAGAATTACGTGACAATGGCGTGGTCAGAGCTCTTTGTTCAAGGACTTGAATTCAATCCCTCTCCAGTCTCTTTGGATTCTGTCCTGAACCTCTGCTCTGACAGAGGTTTCACATTCTGGGGCTCAAACTGAAGAGTTTCTCATACTCGTCGGGCTTAGTATATATTTCAATACTACTATTAGTGATGATTTATAACCTGTACCAGTTGTACTTCATATTGACATTACTTCTATGTGAAAGTATAAAAGGTATGTGGAGGTATGAAATCACGTGCTGTTCCTGAGATACTGAGGTACAGGTAAATGTATAAATAAACAAACCCAAGAAGACGCTTTAAAACTTAAGTTTAACAACAAATAGAAGAACACTGAATGCCCTTATGGGATTTCATGCTATGTTTAAAATGCTTGGCCTCTATAGTTCTCAGAGAGGATTCTGATGGAGTCCATCATAGTTCTTATTTCATCCCAATTAGAAGTACATTCTATCTATGTATGGCCTATAAAAGCATTCCACATCCTTTCTTACCTAGCCAAAGGAGGGATGGCACTTTAGGTGTGTAAGTAAGTTCCGGATGTAATTTATTTCCACACACAAATGCAAGTTCTGAAACTCTCTGTTTAAGATGACCAGGCAGAGGAACAGAAAAGTTTGGACAGATAGCAAACCTGAGACATTTTATTTAAAATATATATCCTATTAAAATATGGAATATTTTTATTTTATTAGACACTGAACATGATGGCTTGGATGTCTTTCGAATCCTGTGAAAGTATTGCTAAAATACAGGGAAGTGGTCCTTGGTTGCTCTGAGAATTCAGGTTCTCTCTTTCATTTACCCACTGCACTCTGTCTGTACTCCTGAAGTCCCTCTGAGTTTCTAGTTTGGGAGCAGTCACTGGCCACATCCTTACTCCTGAGTCAGATCACAGAATCAGAGAATGTTTTGGGTAAGAATCAACCTTCAAACTCACCCAGTGCAACCCCCTGCAGGGAGCAGGGACATCTGCACCCAGAGCAGGGTGCTCAGAGCCCCAAGGGCCAACCTGACCTACCATGGGGCCAGCGATGAGGCTTTTTCCCCCCTTCTTGTCAAAGTGGG